>NC_073262.2:111532803-111835833 GCF_029289425.2 Pan paniscus | reverse complement strand
GTGAGATTGCTGGATCATATGGTAATTCTATTTTTAGTTTTCCATAATGGCTGTACCAATTTACATTCCCACCAACAGTGTAAAAGGGTTCCCTTTTTTCCATATCCTCACCAGGATGAACCTGGAGGACATTATGCTAAGTGAAATAAGCATGGCACAGTAAGACAAATACTGCATGATCTCACATGTGAAATTTTGGAAATTTGAACTCGCAGACGTCAAGAGTAGAAGGGCGTTTACTAGAGTCTGGCAGGTGGGGGGCAGTGAGGGAATGGGGAAAAGATAGATATTGATTAAAGAGTACAAAGTTTCAGTTAGACAATTGGTTCTGAAAATCTATTGCACAGCACGATAACTATAGTTCAAAGTAATTTATCTCCAAAATTGCTAATAAAAATACATTTTAAATACTCCTACCACAAAAAATAAGTAGGTGAAGTGATAGGTATCTTAATTAGCTGATTTAATCATTCCACAATGTATACAGATATCAAAACTATATATAAATATAATATGCCCTATAAATATATACAATTAATATTTTTCAATAAGAAATCAAATATTAAAAATTATAATGATTTAACTGACAACACATTATTGAACTGTATCTGATAAAATACACAGGAGAAATTGGAGTAACTAGAAAATTACAGTGCTTAAATGTCCTGATAAAATTGTCTTAGTAAGAGAAATAAGACAGATAATGATATAAACAATAAGTAAATAGACCATGAAGCATTATATACATTAAGAGATTTTGCTAATGAGTTTTAAATGATATTTTTCAGAAACTCAGAGCTATCAGCAAAATAAGATTACTGGGTAATTCTGCTAAGTAAAGCAATGCCCTCAATGCTTATAACATATTTATGGCATGTTTATGAAGGTACATATTAAAATGTTAAAAATCATGATGCTGTAGCTGAAGTACACTTATATAAGTATTAAAAGCTGTAATTATGAAGGCCACAAGTGAAATAATAGATCTTGTTGATTTTCAAGGTAACATTTGCCAACATAACAATTTAGTTTTATTCCTTAAGGCACTTCTATACTGAGGTCTGCACTCTTTCTCCCTCTCTCTCTCCCTTTGGGCCTCTCAAATCACACAGGGAGCTACCAGGCCAAAAATGAGGACCACATTTTCAGCAGGCTTCCAATGGCTGGTGCTCTAACATTGTACACAATACACTGTTGAAAGTTCATGGCTGTTCCATACTTTATTCAACAGAAAGAAAAAAAAAGAAAGCCCATTAAATCCACATGTCCACATTACTCCCCTCTTTCCATTGCTATGTTCATCCAGGATATTAAGAAAGAATAAATCCATGTTAGCATTGTAAGAATCATGAAACTGTCTTGAGGCATCTGAGCAATATAAGATCAGGAAAATATTATACTTCCATCCCAGGCTTTACTCCTTTGTAATAATTATATCCCAGTTTCCAGCTACATATTCCAAGTCATTTTTTGAAAAATCACAATATATATCCAGGACAGCACATTCTCATGTTAAAAAACGGGAACATAGGCCAGGTGCAATAGTTCATGCCTATAATCTCAGCACTTTAGGAAGCTGAGACAGGAGGATTCCCAGGAGTTCAAGACCCCATCTCTACAAAAACTAAAGAAATTTAGCCAAGAGTGGCTGGGCGTGATGGCTCACGCCTGTAGTCCCAGCACTTTGGGAGGCCAAGGCAGGCGGATCACATGGTTAGGAGATCAAGACCATCCTAGCTAACATGGTGAAACCCCATCTCTACTAAAAATACAAAAAATTAGCCAGGTGTGGTGGCGGGCGCCTGTAGTCCCAGCTACTCGGGAGGCTGAGGCAGGAGAATGGTGTGAACCTGGGAGGTGGAGCTTGCAGTGAGCCAAGATCGAGCCACTGCACTCCAGCCTGGGTGACAGAGCGAGACTCAATCTCAAAAAAAAAAAAAAAAAAAAAGAAATTTAGCCATGCGTGGTGGCCCTTGCCTGTAGGCCCAGCTACTTGTGAGGCTGAAGTGGGAAATTCAGCCTGAGGTTGAAGTGAGCTATGATTGCACCACTGCACACCAGCCTGGGTGACAGAGTGAGACTTTGTCTCTTGGAAAAAAAAAATTGAGACATAATACACATTACTGAAGTGTTGTGATAATTAATATGGAATGGTCTTAGCTGAATAACATGTTGTAATTAATCAATAATTAATAGTATGTTGAGGGGTAGGAAGAGAAGTGAGAGCGTGCTTAAGGTAATGGGCAAGATATTTTATTTGTAGAGGTATAAAAATCTCAGGACTTTATATTCTGTGCATGAGAGATCTTTAATATGTTGTAGAGCTTTAATTTTAAACCATAATTTCTATACACATGCCTTTAAATATTTTACTACACAATTCTTGAACTCCCTATAGGTAGGGTAACAACCTGATTACATGTTTTCTGCCTCCTGAAGTCTGCATGGTTTTTTTAACTGTGATTTTCATGGTCAACATTTACAATCTGTGCTTGTGTAGAGAGCATTTTTTCCTGTCCAAACTATCTCACACACAGTATTTAATATGATTTTTCAAAAACTTTTGTAAAGTAGAAAAGTCAGGTATTCCTATTTTAGACATAAGCTTTGGGAAGATTAGAGTGTAACTAAAATTTACTCAACAAATTCTGTCAAATAGAAATACAATTTGAGCCATATATGTAATTTAAAATGTAAAAATAAACAAGTGAAGTTAATTTTAATACTTTTTATTTAACTCTGTATATCAAAACATTAACAATATAAATTGTATTAATGAGATATTTTATACTTTTATATTCATATCATCTTTGCAATTCAGTATTTTATACTTATAGCATATCTCAATTTAGATATTACATTTGCATCAGAAATAAATTTTTTTCTGTGCAAATTAAGTAAATTCCCTAACTCTTGAGCCACACAGTATTAATATTGAATTCAAAACAGTATTCTATTAATCAAAAAGTAATGCTACATTTATACATATCAATGAAGTGTTCAAATTTTTCTTGTAGATTTTCACAGCAAATTTAATTAATGCTGCTGATCAAAATTAAAATATTTTGCAGGTTGATGTTAGAAAAGGTTTAAAATATTTTATTATAGAAAGTTTTGATGTCAACATAAATTCCGGCACCTAATAAGTCAAAAATAAGATGTCCCTTTTCATGGAGTTTCAGTTAGCTTATTCATCTGCAATGTGATAGCAGGACAAAGACAAATTATATCACCAATTTTAGGGCCTTTGAATATTGAATATTTGTGGAGCATCTGTTTACTTTCAGGCAAATTTTGTAAAGCTCTTTTGATAATCAGTATGGCAAAGAGTACAAGACCATTAAATAAATCATCTTCTATTTCTTTCAATAGCTTCATAAACTGGAGATGATTCATATCATTTGCACATGTATACTGAACGATTTTAACAAGTGTATTTAAGACATTTTATATGGGTTGTTTCAGAAAACTGAGAACAAATATTTTGAATATGGATCACATTGTGAAATGTAGCATTAAGGGAGACATCAGTGTTTTGTTCTAAATTTCATTAAGTAGCTGGAACATTATCTGCTGGGATAAAACTCACTTTTTCATATATAGCTAAAATTCTTCTTTAATAATTGTAAGAGATTAAAAATTATCAGTGATGCAGGATAATCAAGCCCCTAAATTGAGGCTTAGTCAGGGAGGGTTCTTGGCTTTGCCCAGGAAAGATTTCAAGGGCAGGCTAGTGGTGGTAAACAGCAACTTTTACTGAAGCTGCAGTGTAAAGCAGCAGCAGAGGTACTGCTCCTTGTGGCAGGGCTACCCCACAGGCAGTGTGCTCAGAGTCGCAGCTCAGAGGCAGTTCTGCACTCATAGTTATACGCACTTTTAATTATATGCAAATTAAGGGGCAGTTTATGCAGAAATTTCTATGATGAGGGTGGTAACTTTGGGTAATCCCACGGCAATAGTAAACTGACATGGCACACTGGTGAGCGTGTCTTATGGGATGCTGCTCCCCTCACCATGTGTTAGCTAGTTCTCAATTTGGTCTGCTGTCCGAGCCCCGCCTCTGGAGTCTAATACCGCCTCCTACCTCACCTACCATCATGAGTTCAATATTTTGGGCCACAGATTGACATTTCTCTATAAGTATGCAAGTCCAGTCTGGTCAGGTCAGAGACAAAATTTCAGAGGGCTTCCTGGACCCGGCAGCCAACAGCCCAGAAGCAGGGCCCACCTAGCCTCGGGAGCTTTTGTCCTGGGGCAGATGGTCAGCGCGGGCACGACAGGAGGGGCCCTCTGGACCACTCCCCGAGGACCCAGGACTCTCCTAGAGACAGGGCCTTGGATCCTGGGACAGAGGGAAGCAGAGGCCTTGCGAGTTGGCGGTAGCGGCGTCCTTGACCTCCACCCCCTGAGCTGCGGGACCCGGTGACTTCCAGGAAGAGCACGAGCCTCTGCCGGCCGCTCCAGCAGCCACTCCCTTCCCGCCTCCCGCTCGCTGCCGCGGGCGGCAGGGGACTGAGGGTCAAACCCGAACTCCAGCGGTTCCCCTCAGATAGTGGGACCAACCCGGAGCCCCAGTGCGGCAGGACCCGGCCCGGGCTGCCCCAGCTGCGCCTCGCTTCCGGCTACAAGTTTGCCCCGTGCCCGCCAAATTGGTGAGTCTGGAAGCTTCTCTTGGGCTCCAGGAAGAGAGTCTCTGCTTCTGCTTCGGCTGTTCCCCGCACGGCCAAGTCGGGGGCGTCACCCCCAGTCTGTAGGTGTCGCTGGATCTTGCGCCCCCTGCAACACCTGTTTCCCAGAGCGTCTGGCGAGGACTCCGCGTTAGCGAAGCGGCGCGCACACGAACGCACACGCCCTGACCACACACACACACACGGGCCAGGCGAATACACACGCCCTGACCACACACACACACACACACACACACACACACACGCCAGGAGAGAGGCATAAGGCCCCGTTTCACAGACGTTTGGTGGAGCTGCAACGGTATCCTTTAGGTGAGTGAGGTCCTGGGGCTGGCACAGCCCAAAGGAACAATTTGCCATCCACAGTCGAGGGGATTGTTTATAAACAACCGGGTGGAGGATTGAGTGCGAGGCAGGGAGATGAAGGAAATTTTATTTTTATTTTTTTCCTTTTAGACTCCTTAGTCCCATTTAGCAGATCTCAGGCTTGCCTGCTGGAAATTAACCCTTAGTTTCTAACTGAAACTTATGGAGCGATTATGACGATTATTTTAAGGGAAAAGGCAATACATATCATTAAAGTGAAGAAGCACAAAGAGGGAAAACATTGTAGTTACTGATTGTTAATGTTCAGTGTAAAGGATGATAGTGAAGATTGTTTATTCCGTAGTAAAAATGTCAGTTTAGACA
This sequence comes from Pan paniscus, assembly GCF_029289425.2. Classification (NCBI taxonomy): domain Eukaryota; kingdom Metazoa; phylum Chordata; class Mammalia; order Primates; family Hominidae; genus Pan; species Pan paniscus. The sequence continues at coordinate 111,830,458 of NC_073262.2, read as the reverse complement.
CTGCGTGTGGGGTTGTTTCACAGTTGAGCGTCTCCAGTATGAAAATAACTGTTTACCACAGATCTGTTGAACCAAATAAAGTGTAAATTTTACCCTCAGCTTTTTGGGTGAGTGAAAAGGAAGTTTAGTGTGTGATAAGGAATGTTGTATGCTTACAAAGTAAACTTAAGTTTCGGTTTAGTTAGTTTTAATTTTCTCCCTAGTGGCCATAGGGGGCGCGCTAAGACCGACCAATGAAAGTCTTGAGATCATGTTATTGATCTACTAGTGAAATCTGTAATAATACTGTATACCGTGCTGTCGGATCACTAGATAAGCATTCATTTACTCTAATAATACAATTAAATTTTAAATTACCTGTCAGCCATAACTTAGTAAGTTACTTCTACTAAAGAAAAGCATCTCTAAGTGCTTTGACAACCCAATGTGGTCAAAAGGTTTAAAATAGAGTGCTTGTAAAGCTTGTGTTGCATGTGTTGGCCAATTATATGAGCAACAAACTCTTGAATGTAAAGTGAACTTATCATCAGTTTACTCTGAATTTTTCCAAGGAGTTAGTTTGAAGACTATGAGTGCAGGAAATCTGTCCATCTATCAAGAATTTGATAGATAAATGACACTGGTAGAAAACAGCAGAAACAATTTATCTCTAAATGCATAAAAACATTTGCTGGCTATGTATGGCACAAATGAATTATAACAATGTACATTCTCTATCAAAAGTGTCCCAACTTGCTTTTTCTAAGATAATGGGCAATTGCTATATTGTTGAAAAAGAGAACAATTACTACAGGATTGTATGTAAACTGTTTTATGTTAAAAAGCACAGTTTGCTTTTCTCTTCAAATATAGTGTGAACGTTATTATTTTTCCAAAGTAACTTCAAGCTGATATACCTTTATGATTGCAGCTTGTCATATAAAATGATAATTTATATTGATATATGAAATGTGACCAAATGTTTGGCGATTCAAAAAATCTAACTGCTAAATGAAATTGATGTTTCTTTTTTTAAAAAAGAAACATATATATTTTGTATTTTACTTTAAGTTCTGGGATACGTGTGCAGAATGTGCAGGTTTGTTACATAGGTATCCATGTGCCATGGTGGTTTGCTGCACCCATCAACCTGTCATCTAGGTTTAGCCCGCATGCATTAGGTATTTTTCCTGATGCTCTCCCTCCCCTTTACCCCACCCCCCAAGAGGTCCCGGTGTGTGATGTTCCCCTATCTGTGTCCATGTGTTCTCATTGTTCAGCTCTCACTTATGAGTGAGAACATGTGGTGTTTGGTTTTCTGTTCCTGTGTTAGTTTACTGAGGATGATAGCTTCCTGCTTCATCCAAGTCCCTGCAAAGGACATGAACTCATTCTTTTTTTAGTACTCCGCCGTGTGTATGTGCCACATTTTCTTTATCCAGTCTATCACTGATGGACATTTGTGTTAGTTCCAAGTCTTTGCTATTGTGAATAGTGCTGCAATAAACATGCGTGTGCATGTGTCTTTATAGTAGAACGATTTATAATCCTTTGGGTGTATACCCAGTAATGGGATTGATGGGTCAAATGGCATTTCTGGGTCTAGATCCTTGAGGAATCACCACACTGTTTTCCACAATGGTTGAACTAATTTACACTCCCACCAACAGAATAAAAGCATTCCTATTTCTCCACATCCTCGCCAGCATCTGTTGTTTTCTGACTTTTTAATAATTGCCATTCTAATTGGCGTGAGATGGTATCTCATTGTGGGTTTGATTTGCCTTTCTCTAATGACCAGTGATGATGAGCTCTTTTTCATGTGTTTGTTGGCTGCATAAATGTCTTCTTTTGAGAGGTGTCTGTTCATACCCTTTGCCCACTTTTTGGTGGATTTTTTTTCTTGTAAATTTGTTTAAGGTCCTCGTAGATTCTGGATATTAGACTTTGTCAGATGGGTAGCTTGCAAAAATTTTCTCCCACTAACACTTTTTCTAATATTCAGTGCCTTCATTTTAAAACATCATTATTGTATTAGTCTTTATTCAACTCTAAAATTATTTGGCTACAATTTCAAGTTATGTTTATTCCCTGTTCTGAAATTTCATTTATTTATCTGGAGGTAATATCCCATTTGAATAGTACAGGAGTATGTCTTATATTCCAGGTTTACTTTCTATTTTTATTAGCACAACTATGGTAGTATTTTTTGTTTAAAAAAACTTAGCTTATTACAATGGATAATTAATTCTGGAATAAAGTAACCTCAAAGTTGATTGAACACATTAAGTTCCAAAAGGGAGTCATCCATAAGATATGAATTTGTAAAGAACAAAAGTTTAGTATACAATAAATAGTGAATAGTCTCACAAGGTACAGTAATTTAAGAAAGACTGAGGTGAGGATGGATGAAGGGAAAAATGGGGCATTCACTTTTAGATAAGATATTTGAGTAGCGTAGTTGAAGAAATCTAAGTGTAGTTGGATATACTGATAAGAATTTTATAAATAAAACTGAATTCGAAACATGGATTTAAGTTTTAAATTCAATGGAAGTAGCTGAAACCACATATGTGAATGAGATTATTCAAGAAGAGTTTGAGCAGGGGAAGTTTGGTCAACTAAGTTGTGTTGGAGAAGCATGCAGACTTAAATTCTGTATAATTGCTGATAGATTAGAAATAAATTTGCATCCCCTGTGGCAATTAGCAGACTACATTTTGGGTAATTGATGCTCAGTAAATTTTTGAAGGAGAAAACTTGTAGTTTTTCTATGTAGAGAAAGTTTCTCCTCAATCTCATTTAAGTCTCTAATCATTGCAGTCTTTATTTTAAACAGGTATTTATGTCCCAAGAGAAATGAACAGCTAAAGCTAAGTACAGATGATGGAGCTGGACTAGCATCTATAACATGAAGACACACAAACAGTAATAGTTGTGTGCCTCTGGAAGAGCATCTCTTCACATTTTAAAATACCACTCTTGTCTTTAAACTCACATGCAGAGCAAACTGATGAGGTTTTACTGGCCCAAACAAAGAAAATGAAAGATTTCAAGAAAAGAAATATAAACACAATGGCCCAGACTATGGGCTACACTGTTAGACAGTTGAATTTTAGTGTAGTTGTGCCACATACTAGTGATGAATCTCTATGTTACCTAACCCCTCCAAAAACTCAGTTCTTCTTCTGTAAGGTGCTAATGGCAAGAGAAAATTTCATTGGAATGCTGTGAGGATTACATGAAATGACCCATGAAAAGTATTTAGTCAGTGCCTGCTAGGTAATAATCATATAGAAAGTATTAGTCATTATTAATCACTATCATTATCATTTCTCTTTTATATATTAATTGGTTTTAACCAGTATGAAAGAATTCTCTGTATTATTTTATTAATATTGATCTAATACCCAGCACTGGTCTATAAAAAGAAGAAAAAAGAGATTTCTCTTTCTTCCTGATATATATAATATGTATATTGCTTATTTATATTTTTTCTAGTCTTATTGCTTTGCTTTGGTAGGACTACAGTACAATGTTGAAATGTAGTGGTTACCACGGGCATCTTGATCTCTTTTTTACTTTAGTGTAGGATTTCTAAAATTATACCATTAAATATCTTTTAAATACTTTTGCATACTTTTTTGGTAGCCATAATATCATTTCTATACCTTATTTGGCTAAATGTAAGAGAAGTTTTGAATTACTGTAAGACATATAATTTTGAATTTAAAATTTATAAAATTTAAGTTGGAATTACAAAAATGCATCATGTTTTGAACATAAATGATTTCTATTACTTATGTAAATGATATTGTGCTCCTACTCCAGATTTTGAGCTAAGGGCAACAGTTGATTCTTAATAATTTGTTCACTGTGATTGGCATCTTCTAAATGCTCATCAAATATTAGATGAAGTCTGTATGACTGCAGCTCTAAAGCCTTCAGATTGGCAGTTTTTGACTATATTTTTTAGTAAGCTCAGGCTGCCGTAATATAATACCACAAACTGAATGGCTTAAACAGAAATTAATTTTCTCATGGTTCTGGAGGCTGCAAAGTTCAAGATCAATTGCTAGTAAATTCATTTCCGGTGAAGGCTCTATTTCTGAGGTGCAAATGGCTGGTTTTTATCTGTATTTTCATATGGTAGAGAAAGAGCTCTGGTGCCTCTTCATCTTATTATAAAGGCATCAGCCCTATCTGGTTAGTGTCCCACCATTATAACCTCATTTAACCCTTATCATCTCACAGTTCTTATCTACAAATACACCCACATTGTGGTTTCAACATATACATTTTGATGGGACACAAACATTCAATCCATAACATTATCAAATGGGTATGAAATTCTTGGTAATGATAAGATACAGATCAGTAGAAAATTAAAATACAGAAAACAAATCAACAAACAACTTTAAATACTTTTTGACTCTATAGTTAGCTGGTAAAATAGGTATAGATCTTAAGTGTAAAATGTCTTTCATGAGAGCCTGTTGCCTCTACTTGATTTACAGCAAACTTGTGCAACCCACAGCTTGTGGGCCGCATGTGGCCCAGGATGGCTTTGAATATGGCCCAACACAAATTTGTAATATTTCTTAAAACATTATGAGTTTTTTGGCAATTTTTTTAGGTCATTAGGTTTTGTTAGTGTTAGTATGAGTGGCCCAAGACAATTTTTTTCCAGTGTGGTTCAGGGAAGCCAAAAGTTTGGAGACCCCTGATTTATAGTAAATTATGAACTAATGAAAATTTCTTAATAATTGTCACTTGCATTACTTATCATTATACATGTCACTTGCCTTAAGTGGTTAGGTTGGCTCTGTTTTCTATTAGAGAGAGTTTTTGGGTCACTTTTATTTGGTTCATATTTGAACCAATTGAGTGGGCATGAGATATATGTGAGCTTGCATATTTTTCTGCCTACACTACAAAGAATGTAGTTTCTACAGTTTCACAAAGATGCTCACACATATAATGAGTTCCTTGTTGTGGGAAGTCAGGGACCCTGAATGGAGGGACCAGCTGAAGCCATGGCAGAAGAACATGGATTGTGAAGATTTCATGGACATTTATTAGTTCCCCAAATTAATACTTTTATAATTTCTTATGCCTGTCTTTACTGCAATCTCTGAACATAAATTGTGAAGATTTCATGGACACTTATCACTTCCCCAGTCAATACCCTTGCGACTTCCTATGCCTGTCTTTAATCTCTTAATCCCATCATCTTCCTAAGCTGAGGAGGATGTATGTCACCTCAGGACCCTGTGATGATTGCCTGCACAAATTTTTTGTAGAGCATGTGTGTTTGAACAATATGAAATCTGGGCACCTTGAAAAAAGAACAGGATAACAGCGATGTTCAGGGAACAAGAGAGATAACCTTAAACTCTGACTGCCGGTGAGCTGGGTGGAACAGAGCCATATTTCTCTTCTTTCAAAAGCAAATGGGAGAAATATCACTGAATTCTTTTTCTCAGCAAGGAACATCCCTGAGAAAGAGAATGCGTCCCTGAGGGTAGGCCTCTGAAATGGCTGCTTCGTGGGCGGCCATCTTTTATGGTTGCAGCTGTAGGGATGAAATAAGCCCCAGTCTCCCATAGCACTCCCAGGCTTATTAGGACGAGGAAATTCCCGCCTCATAAGTTTTGGTCAGATCGGTTGTCTGCTCTCAAACCCTGTCTCCTGATAAGATGTTATCAATGACAGTGCATGCCTGAAACTTCATTAGCAATTCTAATTTTGCCCCGGTCCTGTGGTCCTGTGATCTCGCCCTGCCTCCATTTGCCTTGTGATATTCTATTACCTTGTGAAGCACGTGATCTCTGTGACCCACACCCTATTCATACACTCCCTCCCCTTTTGAAAATCACTGATAAAAACTTGCTGGTTTTACGGCTCAGGGGGCATCACGGAACCTGCCGACATGTGATGTCTCCCCCGGACACCCAGCTTTTAAATTTCTCTCTTTTGTGCTCTGTCCCTTTATTTCTCAGACTGGCCAACACTTAGGGAAAATGGAAAAGAACTTACATGAAATATCGGGGGCGAATTTCACCCGATATCTGGCTGAATTTCCCCTGATAGTTCCTAAATGTAACTTCTAGTCTCATCACATATTCTGGCAGTTCATTTCCTGGATGAGTAAAATCTGCAAGACAAGTAAGTTTTTAATAGCCTGTGGTCATCATGTACACAAAACTTCAGTTCATTTTTTATATTGACTAATATGGCCTACAGATATCTGAAAGCCTGAAGAAATCTTAAATAGAAAGAATGTTCACAGAACTCTCTGGTGCTTTTCCTGCAAGATAAAAAAAAAAGTCTAACAAATGAACTCCAAGTACTTTGTACAGCACCATTACGCACCAGATTGGTAATATTAGTAAAGGAATTAAGTTTATAGGCCTATTGCCTTTGGTACCACACACGGAAGTTGTCATATAACTACTTGTGTCACAAATCCTTGAAAATATATTATATCTCTTAAGTTACCTGGTGGCTATAACCTTGGCTTTATCCATCTACCTTCTGCCATGGTGCCCATAGAGAGTGCTTTGCTATATGTATGTGGAATGAATGAACTCAATTGTCCTTGCCAATGCAGCAGTTTAATTTGGTCTAGGATGTAGGTAAACAACTGGCTAAAGGATTTTCCTCATGTAAAGTTCTTTTTTACCTATGTCTTCTAATTTTCAAAACAGCAGATATCTATTAACTAATATTAAAATACTTATAATAGTTTTATAACATTGTTTTTATTATTAATTTATGCTTAAATGTACCTTCAAATAAAAATAAGCATTTATATTTGCTGTCCCATAAAATCAGTACCTTTCCTTTCATGAATGCTGGTTTATGAGGATTCCCTTCCTCCAAAAATTGCTAGTTGATGGGGTACTTTGATCTAAAATGAAAGCCTAAACCAGAGCATTTTAAAATCAGTCTTCTGAATTTCAACAAAGAAAATATTGTAAATTTAAAATAACAATTATTTTCAAAATTTCTGGGCATTGTAAAAAATAATTTTAAAATATTATTAAAAATTTGAATGGAAATTTGCTTTCTTCAAAAAAAGTTGTAAGTTTAAAAGCGGCAAAGCCTCAAGAATTTAAACATTACCTTCCAAAGTTCAAGACCATCTTCAGAATGCATATATAACACATTTTCAGTGAAAAATAGGTTGATAAAATCTCATTTTGAAGAAGATATTCTAAAGGCCATCTCGTCTGCCTTCTTATTCTGAGCTCCAAGAAGGTTGGGACCAAATCTGTTTTGTTCCAGATTATGTCTCCAATGCCTAGTATAACAACCTTCCACAACCGTTAATACTTATTATAGTAACTACATTTCAAGCGTTGTTCTGGGTGCTGAGGATAAAGTGGTTAGCCAAAGCAGACATAGCCTCTCTTCTCATGGAGTTTTAGGCTAGTGTGTGAGACTGACCTTAACCAAATGTTACCTGTACTGAGAATCTGTGTTTTTCCTGTCCAGCCATTATTACCCTAGGATGTCCCCCTGATTTAGTTTTGGGCATCTACTCTGATTCCATGGATAGGGTCTTGGCGGATCTGTCAAACAAAATGCCTTCTCTTTCCCTTCCCTGAAAATGAGAATATGACTCAAGGTAAGCCACTCAGAACCACTCTTCCTGGAATTTTCATTTTGAAAAAACATGGTAATATTGAAGCTTTAAAATAATAGGGCATTAACATAATAATAAGGTCCCGAAGGAGCTGCTTCCTAGAAGTGTTAATAAGCTAGGGAAGCGTAAGAATGAGCTGGAAGAGAGGGAAGTAGAACACTTCAGGCAGAAGCATGTACAAATATCCTATGGCAGTAGGGAGAACAGAGATAAAAAGATCTGTAAGGTGAGTGTTGTAGAAGCCCTGAGAGCCATAGGGAACCTGGTGCAAAATGAGGCTGAAGGGAAGGGTATGGGGCCAGAATTTGAGGCCCTGTAGGCCACTTAAAGATGTTTGATTTTTTATCTAAAAGCAACAAGAAGACTTTGGAGTGTTTCAAACAAAGGAGGTGAGGGGAGCCAATGTACATATCCAAAAATGTTCTTCCAGTATATGGAGTATAAATGTTCAGAAGGCAATAATATAAACTGGAGCCAACTTTATTGAGGGCAGGCTATGTTCCAGGCACTATTCAAAAAGATTTGCAAATAATAATTCACTTATGCCTCATAACAGCACTGTGAGGTAAGCAGTATTATCATCTACATTTTTAAATTCACTTATGCCTCATGACAGTACTATTAGGTAAGTAGTATTATCATCTACATTTTTAAATTCACTTATGCCTCATAACAGCACTATGAGATAAGTAGTATTATCATCTACATTTTACGGAGAAAGAATCTGAAGCCCAGAGTCTACTGAATTTGCCAAAATTCTCTACACCAATGTGTAATAGAGCCAGCATTTGAACGCAAACAATCTGACTTCAGATCCTGACTTCATAATTATAAACACTAAAAAATATGTATAGTCTTATTTGAGGTTATTATTGCTATTATAATTGGCATTTTTATAACCTATGAAATTTTAAAAATTGTGATAAAATAAGCCTAGCATAATATTTAACATTTTAAGCATTTTCAAGTGTATAGATTAGTGGGATAAGAACATACATATTGCTGTGCAACTATCACCATCATTCATCTCCAGAATATTTTTCTTCTTGCAAAATTGAGATTTTTTGCCCATTACATAATAACTCCTCATTCTCCTCTTCCTCCAGACCCTGGAAACCACCATTCTACTTTCTGGTTCTATGATTTTGACTCTTCTAAGTACTAAGTAAGTAGAATCATGCAGTATTTGTCTTTTTGTGACTAGTTTGTTTCACTTAGCATAATACCTGGAAGGTTCATTCATGTTGTAGAATATGTCAGAGTATCCTTCCTTTTTAAGGCTGTATAGTATTCCATTTCATATCCATACTACATTTTGCTTATTCTTCCATCTACCCCTGAATACTTGGGTTGCTTCCACATTTTAGCTATTGTGAGTAATGCTAAACATGAACATGAGTGTGCAAATGTCTCTTTGAGACCCTGCTTTCAATTCTTTTGAGTATATACCCATAAGTGGAATTGCTAGATCAAATGGTGGTTCTATTTATAATTTATTGAGGAACTGCCATACTGTTTTCGACAGCAGCACCACCATTTACATTCCTACTATGGCGCATCAGGGTTTCAAGTCCTTTACATTTTGCCAACGGTTATCTTCTGTTTTTTGATAGTAGCCATCCTAATGAGTGTGAGATAGTGTTTCATTGCAGTTTTTGTTTGCATTACCGTAATGATTTGTGATGTTAATCACCTTTACATGTACTTATTGAGCATGTGTATATCTTTTGCATCAGGTGGCTTTTGTTGTCACTGAGTTTTAGAAGTTCTTTATATATATGGCTATTAATCCCTTGTCATATATATGATTTGCAAATAGTTGATCCCATTCTTTCAGTTGCCTTTTCACTCTGTTGATAATGCCCTTTGATGCATAAAAGTCTTTAATTTTCACAAAGTCCAATTTGTCTTATTTTTTCTTCTGTTGCCTGTGCCTTTAGTGTCATATTGAAGAAATCATTGCTGAATCCAATGTCATATAACTTTTGCCCTGTGTTTCTTTCTGAGTGTTTTATAGTTTTCACTCTTAGATTTAAGTCTATAATTCATTTTAAGTTAAATTTTGTATATGGTGTTAGGTAAACATCCACATTCATTTTTTTGCATGTAGATATCCAGTTTTCCCAGCACCATCAGACTGTCCTTTTCTCATCGAAAGGTCTTGACACTCTTCTTGGCAATATATACAAGGGTTTATTTCTGGGCTCATTATTATATTCCAGTGTTCTGTATATCTGTCTTGATGCCAGTACTACATTGTTTTGATTACTGGAGCCTTGTAGTAAGTTTTGAAATCAGGAAGTGTGGGTTCTCCAAATTTGCTCTTTTTTTTTTCATAGTTGTTTTGGCTATTCATAGATCTTTCAGATTACATATAAATTTAAGGATGGATTTTTTATTTCTGTGAAAAACATCATTGGGATTTTCATAGGAATTGCATTGAATTTGTAGGTTTTTGGGGGGCTAGTATTGATATTTTAACAAGATTAAGTCCTCCATCCCATGAACATGAGGTGTCCTTTTATTTATGTCTTCTTCAACTTTTTTCAGCAATGTTTTTTAGTTTTTATTGTCCACGTCTTTACTTCTTTGGTTAATTCCTGACTTTTTATTCCTTTTGATGCTATTATAAATGGAATTGTTTTAATAATTTCCTTTTTAGATTGCTCATTGTTAGTATACAGAAATGAAACTAATTCTTGTGTTCACTTTGTATCCTGCTACTTTGCTAAATTTGCTTAGTAGTTCTAATAGTTTTTTGTAGAGTCTTTAGGGTTTTCTATGTATAAGATTATATAATTTGTGAACAAACACAATTTTAATTCTTCCATTCTAGTTTAGATGTGTTTTATTTCCTTTTGTTGCCTAATTGTTTTGGCTAGGACTTCTAGTAGTATTTTAAATAAAAGTGGTGTAAACAGGCATCCTTGCCTTCTTGATCTTACCAGAAAAGCTTTCATTCTTTCACCATTGAGTATGATGTTCTCTGTGAGTTTTTCATATATGGTTTTTATTATGTTGACGTAGTTTGTTGTGTGTCTTTATCATAACAAGGTGTGCGATTTTATCAAATGTTATTTCTGCGTTAGTTGAGATGATGACATGTTTTCTTCCTCCATTCTGTTCTGTGGTGTATTATACTGATGGATTTTTGTATGGTAAATCATCCTTGCGTATCAGGAATGGATTCTGTTTGGTCATGATATATAATTTTTTAATATACTGATGGATTCAGACAGCTAATATTTTGTTGAGGATTTTTGCATCAATATTCACAAGCCATATTTGTCTGCAGTTTTATTTTCTTGTACTGTTTTTGTCTGGCTTTGGTGTCAGGGCAATGATGGACTCATAAAATGACTTATGAAGTGTTCTGTTCTCTTCAATGTTTTGGAAAAGTTTGAAAAGGATGGTGTTTGTACCTCTTTATATGTTTGATTGAATTTACTATTGAAGCCATCAGGTTCAGGGATTTTCTTTTTTGGGAGATTTTGATAACCAATATAACAGGTCTATTCAGCTTTCTTATTTCATCATGATTTGGCCTTTGTAGGTTTTTTTATTTCTAGGAATTTGTCCATTTTATTTAGGCTATCTACTTTGTTGGTATATGGTTGTTCATGGTACTTTTATAGTCTGTCTCTTTCTTGAGAATCAGAAGTAATGTCTCCACTTTTATTTCTGATTTTTGTAATTTGAGTCTTTGTTTTATTAGTCTAGTTAAACGTTTGTCAATTTTGTTGATCTTTTTCAAAGATCCAACTTTTATTTTTCTTTATTTTCTCTATTGTCTTTTATTTCTCTATTTTGTTTGTCTCTGCTTTAATCTTGATTATTTCTTTTCTTCTGCTAGCCTTGAGTTTAGTTTGTTCTTTTTTCCCCTAGATCCTTAATTTGTAAAATTAGGTTGCTGATTTGAGATATTTCTGTTTTTAAAATGTAAGCAGTTTTAGCTATAGATTTTCCTTATAGCACTGCTTTCGCTGTGTCTCATAGGTTTTGGTATGTCGTGTTTTCATTTTCATTCACCTCTAAGTATTTTACAATATACTGTCTTAGTTTGTTTTGTGTTGCTATAACAGAAAGCCACAGACTGAGTAATTTATAATGAACAAAAATTTATTGGCTTAAAATTCTGGGGACTGAGAATTCCAAGATTGAGGAGCTGACATCTGGTGGTTCTTGCTGTGTCATAACATGGTTGAAGGCATCACATGGGCAAGACAGACAGAGAGAAAAGTGAGCCAAATTCATTCTTTTTAAAATAACCCACTCTCACAATAAAGAAACCACTCCTGTAATAATAGCAATAACCACATCTTAAAAGTCCCCCCCTCTCAACACTGTTGCATTGGATTACATTTTCAACATATGAACTTGGGGAGATACATTCAAACCATAGAATTTATGTTGTGTTTTGTTTGGTAATTTACTGGTGATTGATAGGGTGTTTTGTAGTTTAAAAGATTAGAATTTTCTATTTTTCCTTCTGTTAGCAATATCTAACCTCGTCTCCTTGTGGTCAGAGAAGATTCTTTGTATGACATGTATTTTCAAAAATATATAAAGACAACTTATGGCCTAACATATAGCCTATCCTGGAAAATGTTCCATATGCATTTGAGGAGAATGTTCTGTTCTTTCTTTGGGTAGAGTGTACTGTATATATCTGTACAGTCTGCCCAATAGTTGGTCTATTGTGTTGTTCAAGCCCTCTATTTCCTTACTTATCTTCTGTGTGGTTATTTTATCCTTTATTGAGAGTGAGGTATTGAAGCTTCTATTATTGTAGACCTTTCTACTTCTTCTCTCAGTTTTGTCCATTTTTACTTCATATATTTTGATGGTCTGTTATTAGGAGGATAAATATTTCTAATCTGTATATCTTTGCTGTATTTAACTTTTTATTAATATGTCTTGTGGGTTTGTTACATAGGTAAATGTGTGCCATAATGGTTTGCTGCACCTATCAACCCATTACCTAGGTATTAAGCCCTGCATGCATTAGCTCTTTATCCTGCTGCTCTCCCTTCCCTCCTGCCCCCCTCCACAGACCCCAGTGTGTGTTGTTCCCCTCCCTGTGTCCATGTGTTCTCATTGTTCAGCTCCCACTTATAAGTGAGAACATGCCATGTGATGTTTGGTTTTCTGTTCCCGTGTTAGTTTGCTGAGGATAATGGCTTCCAGCTCCATCCATGTCCCTGCAAAGGACATGATCTTGTTACTTTTTATGGTTGCATAGTATTCCATGGTGTATATGTACCACATTTTCTTTATCCAGTCTATCATTGATGGGGCATTTGGGTTGATTCCATGTCTTTGCTATTGTGAATAGTGCTGCAATGAACATATGAATGCATGTATCTTTATAATAGAATGATTTCTATTCCTTTGGGTATATAACCAGTAATGGGATTGCTAGGTTGAATGGTATTTCTGGTTCTCACTTGCTTAATCTGAAAATAGAAATAATAGTGTTCAGCAATAAAGCTGCTGAGGGTTTATTAGATTAAATGGTTTTGATTTTCTGCCCTTATCTTCAGGTATATAAAGCCAGAGTGAAATCTTAAAATTATCCCAAAGCAGGATCCTAGGGAGAGGGCAGTTACTGGGCTGTGGTAAGTCCAGTGTTGAGAGAAAAGCTAGGACAACTGAAGAACTAATGAAAAACAAGGATCGATAGCATTTCCTGGAATAATATCTGAATATCAGTTGCTCCTCTAATATCAAATATTTGCATGTATAACCAAATAGATAATGTCATGTTTTAAGATAAAACTGGGTTTGATCTACTTCTAAACACAACTGTGTTACAATGTTATTAATAGAATTGTATAATGGAATCTCAGTATTTTTAGAGACACTGTAGAGAGATAAATTGTATTTCCCATAAGGAAGAAGATTGCTGAGATAATCCCCAAACGTCAAAAACTGAGAAGGAAAGGTGGAATCTAATAGATTTATAGCCTGTGAATCATTGCCCAGTTTATATTCACTCAATATGTGTCACTATGTTACCTTCCTTACAGCAGAAAGCCCTTCTAACAGAGAATATTACAGTTTCTGCAAGGACAATCAGTATCTTTTAAAGTTTTATTTTCGTACTTGTGTTGGGTGAAAAATAGGTATCTATATGTGACTCTAAAAAATATTAAATAATGCAATTTCTCACATCTCAAATTTATGGAAGCCAAAATCAATCACTCAAAAATATAAATTTTAACTTGCGTTGACAAGGTACTTTGTTATGAAGGATTCATTAATTAAACTACAGTTTATCCACCTAATGCGATCCTGGGTAGCTGAGTTCTCTATGTATGGATGTGAGGAAAAAATAAAGAATAAAATGTTAAATAAAAAATTGTACTTTACTGATAATAATGTACTGTATCTTTTTAAATAAAGGTAATGGAAATTAAGAATATGTATTTTCATGTGAATGTGTACAACTAAAAGACAATAAGTGAATACATTTTTTAAAACTAATAAAATAAGTTACCTATCTGAGACCGAGCTAAAGAGGTAGACAGGAACGCAAATGGAATAAAGCATTCTAAATTTACATATATATTTATATTTATATATTCTGATTTTTGAAATATTACCTATTACAAATCTTAACTTAAAAAAAGTAGTTATTCAATACCTTTTGGGTGTATTAACTAACTCAGTAAAACAATAAAAATATTGTTCTTGAATGTTTCATTAATACCATGTGATTTGCTTTAAAATTTTCATCTAGAATAAATGTCCACTGTAATTTATCCCTGATAATTGTCTTATAAGGTTTCTTTACTTTTTCCATTGTTATCACTGAAGTGGCTTATTGAAAGAAAAAAATAAAGACTCTTATTTATTTGTCTAAATTCCTCAAAAAGGCAAATTAATATTTTAGATATAGTTAGTGTTTACTTTGTGCATTTATTTTAGCTTAAAACCTAAGGCCATGTTGGATGGCAATGAGTCAAACTTATTTTGAATTCATTTCTATTTAATCTAAACAAATGTTTATTTAGCATGTAATATGCACTTATGAATCTTATACTTTGGTTGTGTGTGAGGGTGAGACGATTAACAAGAAAAACAATAAATAAGTGAATTATACAGTGTTAATATTAAGTAAGTCTCAGAGGAAAACTGAAAAAATAGTATCAGAGTTCAAGTTAAATTATTCAGAGTGCCAGTCAGTGTGAGTGTGGGGGTGAGGGGTTGGTTAGATTTTTAAATATGTTGGCCAGTGTAGACGTCATTGAGAAAATAATATTTGAGCAAAAACTTAAAGGAGATGAAAGAAATCGCCAAATTGATATTTGGGGAAAGAATATACCGGACAAATAATATTAGTTATCTATAGCTTCAGATAAATCCACCTCATAAAGCAATTAATATGGTTCATTTTAGTTGTTTTACTGCATTTTCATGTCAATAAAAGAAAGCTTCTAAAACTCTCCCTTCCCTTTTTTCTTTCCTTTCTTTTTTCTCTTTCTCTTTCTTTTCCTCCTCCTTCTCATACTGTATGTCTGTTACATACTGCAACATGCTAAGCACCCAATAAGGAGGGATTTGGAAAGATAACATACAGGGAAATAGAAGAATATATGAAAATGGTATGATGAATTAATTCAAGTAGTTTATTTTTAAACAAGACAGATGTGAAGAAGTTAAGAAATGAATCAGACAGAAATTAGAATTAACACGTCTTTTAAATCTCAAGATTCAGTGTAAAGATTCAGTGTAAAGCATTGCTCAGGATTCCATTTGATACATTTTTATTAAAGGGCTAAATGGATTTGTCACCAAGAGATATTCTGCAGAATCACTCTAATATATGTGTGGTTATAATAATAAAAAAAAAGACAAGAGTGACTTATATTTGCTGCATTGGACCTTATTTCCTTGTATTTTTAAATCATAAAGTGTGTCTGCAATTCAAAGGAAAATAAAAACTACATATATTTTCTGTCACCTGATTCCCAAAATATTTTCACTTGATTGTCCTTGATCATTCTCTGTTGTTTGAATAGAAAAATATGCCAACTTTTGCATGCTCATGTCTCTTAAAATATTATCAACAGTTTGAGAACAAGACATTTCATACTATTAAATAATATAGTGTTCAATATACTTGCACATTTTCATCTTAAATTAGTTTAGTTGGTAATCTCTTGGTTTTTTATTTTGCTTTTCTGATCTTTTCTTAGATTATGGTGGCATCCAGTTTTAATTACTAGGATTTAGGCTTGCAGGATCCAGAAGGAAGGGCAGCTGTTGAAGTGCCGGTAGGATTAATCTGAGGACTAGAGAAAAATCCATCTTAAGTTATTTCTGAAAACAATCTAAGAGAAAATCAAAGTACACTGAAGAAGTTCTCATTTTAGAAGATAACTGGCTTCCATTCTTAAAAGTGAGAAATAAAATATGGAACAATTTTAGAGAAACTAGCTTGCATATTTGCTGAAGTACTCTCGTATCAAACTAGAACAGATTCATAGTAAGGACTCAAAAACAGATTCTGGATAAAGGTATAAATGATAACATATTTTTATTTTTCAGTTTGAAAATTGCAAAATAATATCACATCCCCTGACATCCAACTATATCCCTGAACAGGCATCACTGATATTAAAGCACATTTGGATTATCTTCAAAATTTGTTTAATGGAATTCATTTTATGTTTAACTGGATTTAATGCTAATGGTAATCTTATAGCACACATGTTTGTGAAGAATTTTATTTTTATTTATTTGAAGTTTGTGTACATAGTAAACAATTGTTTTAAGAAAGAATGAATCAGATATGTTTGGATACTGTAGAGGTATTGTTCTTGTGTTTATTCATGAATGACAACCTGACTGGCATAGAAGTATTGACTCATACTTCTTTGTCATCAAACTCTGAACTGGTGAATCCTTTGTCTTTTAAAATTTAGTGTTAAGAATCTAAAGCAGGCATGATTTTGGCTCTTTTGTGGCTATTTTTTTTTCTAGCTTTTTTTTTTCCCCTGTAGAATTCTATTTTTTCGTTCTAGTGTGAGGAGAACACTTAAAATTGAGATCTAACCTCTTAACATTTTTTGAAGTGCACAATACCATATTGTTAACTATAGGCACTATGTTGTATAGCAGATTTCTGGAACTTATTCGTCTAACATGACTAAAACTTTACACCTGTTAAAGAGCAATTTTCCATTTTTCCCTCCACCCAGCCCTTGGCAACTACCATTCTGCTCTCTGTTCATGAGTTTGACTATTTTAGATACCTCATGTAAGTGGAATCATGTGGTGATTTCCTTCTGTGATTGTTGGATCATATGATAATTCTGAAGTGAAACTGTAAAACTACTAGAAGAAAACATGGGAAAATCTTCATGACATTGGGCTTGGCAATGATTTCTTGGATATGACAGCAAAAGCTCAAGTAACAAAAGCAAAAATAGACAGGTAGAACTACATCTGCTATGGTTTGGGTCTGATTTGTCCCTGCCAAAACTCACATGGAGATTTAATCCCCAAGAGGCAGTGTTGGGAGGTGAGGCCTACTGAGAGGTGATTGAGTCATGGGGGCAGAACCCTCATGAACAGATTCATGCCTGCCTGCCGGGGCAGTGACTGAGTTATCATTCTTGGGAATGGATTAGTTCCCAGGAGAGTGGGTTGGTAAAAAGAGCCCAGCTTCCTCTACTTCTTTCTTCTGCTTCCTCTCTTGCCACAACCACTACTGCAGGACAATTATAACTCCTTTCATGAATATAGTGGTTTAATTGATGCTGGTATGATGAATTAATTCAAGTAGTTTATTTTTAAACAAGACAGATGTGAAGAAGTTAAGAAATGAATCAGACAGAAATTAGAATTAACACGTCTTTTAAATCTCAAAAGTCAGTGTCTTTGTGAGACAAGGCAATGGTAATTAGCAGGAGTGGATGAATATATGAAAGAAAACGCAAAATCTAACGGAAAAGAAAACTTACTGATTTTTTTTCAGTTTATTTAGATGTCAAGTGTTAAATGAGAAAACATGACTTTTTATTTATGTATTTGGTATAAATTCATCCTTTGTTTATTATATAATATTATAACAATGAACAAATTTTAAAGCTGATTCTATCACTTACTTTTTGACTTTGGACAACTAATTACCATCTTTCAGCCACTTTACTCATCTGAAATAGAATCTTCATGTAGTTGTTGTCTGGATGAAATGAGACAAAGGCTGTAAAAGCTAAAATATAATATCTAGTACCTGTGCTCAAAGGGCAGCAGATTCACTAATTGAGAACCTTCATTGTGACACATACTGTTCTAGATACTCAAGAGGAAAAGGCAAAAGGTGAATAAGACATGTTTTTATTCATGTCTTTTAAAGATCCCACAATCTATCAGAAGAGACAGAGAACTACTCAGAACATTAGACTAAATGAGGTATGTGCCAGGAAAGATGCATGCACAAAGTGTTATGGGAATGTGGAAGGAAAGACTAATTCACCTCGTGAGAAGTCAAAAAGAGATTTTATAGGAGTGATGATTTCTGAGCAAAATTGAGCCTTGTAATTTTCCAGGTCAAAACATTTCAACAGAACAGTCTAAGGAGAGATTCACAGTATTATTGGTTAAACAAGTGCAAACGTGGAAAGACATGAAGCTAAAAGACTGCATTGAAGTATTACTTTTCTGAATTATATCTGGGGATAAAATCTTTTGCATTCTTTGCTTTCCTGGCTTTGCCCACAGTCACAGAGCAACCTCCATGTTTTCAGTTGAACCCAGAGGGCCACTTTCACTCAGTGCCCTGCTGAGTCATCTCATTAGGCAGCTGTACCATTTCAGAGCTGGGTACAAAGATGTGGGTGGTTGTGTAAATGATGTGGAAGGGTGACCAGATGTATACCAACTAAGTTAGTGCCCAGGAGAGCCAAATGATGATGTCAGTAGGAAGATTTGTTTTAATGAATGAATAGACAGACAATAACCAATGCATGTATTTAAGAGCTTGACAGAACAAGCTATCATATCCAGTATTTGACACTGAACCAAATTGGCTCCACACTTGTACATCTGTGGTTATTTCACATCATATGACTCATATAGACCATAGCACTTCCTGATCAAAAGACATAGAGTAGTTGAATGGATAAAAATGCCAGATGCAATTATATGTTGTCAAGAAGAGACTCACTTTTGATGTAAAGACACATATAGGCTGAAAGTGAAAGAATGGAAAAGGATATTCAATGCAGATCATAACCAAAAGAAATCAGGGTTAGCAATACGTACATCAAACCGAATAGACTTTAAAACAAAAACTATCACAAGAGACAACAAAAGGACATTGTATAATAAAAGCGTCAATTCACTAAGAAAACACAGCAATTATAAAATGTATGCAACTAACTTTAGAGCACCCAAATATATGATGTAAATATTGGCAAAATTGAAGGGTAAAAAAGACAGTAACACAATAATAGTACATGTCAATACTCTTTTTTCAATAATGGATAGAATAACTAGTGAGATGATCAATAAGGAAATAGAAATCCTAAACAATAGTATAGACCAAATGGACCTATCATACACATATAGAACATTCCACTCAACAGCAGGAGAATATTTTTCTCAGATAACATTATGCTAAATTTAAAAAGCCAACCACAAAAGACAAATAATGCATGATTTCACATATATGAGTTATCTAATGTAATCAAACACACAGAAACAGAAGTAGAATGCTGGTTGCTAGGGCTTGGGGCAAGGGGTAATGAAGGATTGTACAATAGCTATAGCGTTTCAGTCATACAATATGGAAAAGTTCTAGATATCTGTTGTACAACAATGTGCATATAGTTAACAATACTGTACTATAACTTAAGAGGGTAAATTTATGTTACGTGTTTTTTGATCAGAATAAAAAAGAATTTGCTAGAGCATACTGATATACAGAAAGAAAGCCCAGAAAATTTCGTATTCTAGCTAATGCTTAAATCACATTCAATTAAAAATTTTGTCACATTGAAAATAATTATATCCTAAAAGCTAGACATATTATTTCTAGATATTTATAGTGGATAGGTGGAATTTGATGAGATTGAGAAATAGAAATAAAAGAGAATAAATAAGTAAGGTAAGGAAACCTTGCATAGGCTGATGATGTAAATGGGCCATGAACCGAGGATGGAAGTGAACTTTGCAATGAAAGAGAGAGTGAGTGAGAGAGAGGGAATGAATTTGAAAGCAATGTAAAACACAATCAGTCCTGAGGCATACAATATAATAATTTTCCAAGTAAACACACTGTATCAAGCCCAAACTACTCCAAATATATATGGGTATTTTCCATTCCCTCAGTTTCAATAGCTCTCTTAGTACACTAATTTCTAGGGCTTCTCTAAGTACGTGAGTGAGAGCAGTGTTTACCAGGTCTTTGGTAATATTGCAAGGCAGTATCTGCTGGTCTCCACGGTAAATATTCCAACTAGATTATTTTTTCTAGATCTAGCCTAAAGCCAATAAGATTACTGATACTTTTTGGTAGCATTTAACAGAAGAGCTCGGTAAGTAGGTTTTCACTGTTACATGGAAGAGAAAAGAATACAGGCAAAACTAATATCCTATAATGTATTATACATAAGAAAAAATCATCCTCATTTTGTATAGCCTGGCCAAAAACTGACAGAATTAAAGTGAAAAATGTAAACATAAACATATGTTACAAATTAATTATAAAGATAAAATCAGAACATGGCTTATGTCTTTCTGGTTTGAGTAATGAATGATGCTTCTAGAATTATTTTTTTAAAGGTTGTCTAATCAATAGCCTCATTCATATGTTCTCTTTTAGCACTGATTTTTGAGTTGCTTAGTGTAAATGGAGAAGTCCTGATAATTTCCTATGTTTCTGGGTCAGTGACTTACTTTTTTCTGCAATGCACATTAGTTAAAATTATCCAAAGACATTTTTTATATAGTTCCAGATCAGTCAGACAGTTAAAGAAGTATGATGTGATTGGAAAGATTCCCCAATATACTGGTAAGTTTAAAAAGCAAATTCTTGAGGGATTTGCATCATATAGTTCCATTTTGGGAGTAAAAATACGTACTTATAGGTTCTTAACATTCTTGGAAGTAAATAAAACAAAATACTAAAAATGGTTATATCTGAATTTTTTGGATTATATATAATTTGTAATCTTTTATGTAGTAAAACCTAGATTATTTATATAAAATATATTTCTTTTTACAAAATAAAAGGCAAGACCTATGTTAGTCTAGCATTTTTGTATATATAGGATAGTATTGCTAAAAGGTTTTGTAATATATACCTTCAAGAATAACAATAGAGACTTCTGTAATTTCTTAAGACTAAAAATAATATGAGAAATAAACTATATATTTAAATGCATTATGTCCTTGTATGGGAAGTGGAGGTATCTGTCTTAAAGAATTTGCCCTGATATTCTGATCAGATATATAGTAACAAATTATTGCCTAGAAGGACATTATGTACATGAACAAAACTAGGGCTGACAGTTTGTTCAGTTTGTAGCAGTTTGGAGAGTTTTATTTCAAGAAAAATAAACTGGGTTTTTTTACATTTTTTAAAATTGTACTTTAAGTTCTGGGATACATGTACAGAATGTGCAGGTTTGTTACATAGGTATACATGCGCCATGGTGGTTTGCTGCACCCATCAACCTGTCATCTACATTAGGTATTTCTCCTAATGCTATCCCTCCCTTAGCCCCCCACCCCCTCTAACAGGTCCTGTTGTGTTATGTTCCCCTCCTCATGTCCATGTGTTCTCATTGTTCAACTCCCACTTATGAGTGAGAACAATGAGGTATTTGGTTTTCTGTTCCTGTGTTAGTTTGCTGAGAATGAAACTCAGATCCAATGTGGCTGAAGAAATAAGCCCAAAGGTAGGGCAGACTTAGGGATTTATTGATAAAAAGGGACCAAGAAGGGCATCAAGAACCCAGATTCTTTCTATCCCTAGGCTATGCCATTCTTAATGGAAATTTTTTCCTCACATGGATTGGAGGATGGCTGCAGCAGCTCCAGGCATCATAGCCTGATACAACAGGGTCCAAAGGCATTATATTGTCCAGCCCTACTTGTGGCTCTTTCTTGGACGTGAAGGAAAACGTTCCAAGAAGTGGCCAGAAAATTTCTCCACATCTCATTTGCCCTTCTTAAACCACTCCAAGAGTGGGGGTGAGTACTGACAATATCTCTGAAATGTATTGCTTACATATGGGCCCTGTTTGAAAAATTTGGAAGCCACTGAGTTACAAGATGAGTTCTTCATGTTACTATTTTCAGTTAGGGGTATAGTCAACATTTCTGTACATATCTCCCTGGGTGCTTATGTTAGTAGTATTAAAACTGATAGGCAGATAGCTAATGCTGCTAATGCTAACAGAGCAATTGTAACAATTTACACTCCACTTACCATTGTATCAAGGTTCTATTGCCTCCAATTTTTACAAACACTTGGTAAAACAAGACTTTTAAAATTTTAACCCACTTGCTGTATAATGATAACTGATTGCAATTTTGTTTTCCTGGGTACTAATGAATACAAGCATCTCATTTCCTTTATTAACCATTTGTTTGGTCTTTCAGTTCTATGTTGTATTTCTTCAAAGCCTTTGACCATTTCTTTATTGAGATGATTTCTCCTTACTTATTTGTAAGTTCTTCTGTATTTTCTAGGTTCCATATGCCATATATATTCGTATATATGCATATTATCTTTGTATATTTTCTTTTTTCTTCTTTTTTTCTTTTTTCTTTTTTTTGAGACAGAGTCTTGCTCTGTCGACCAGGCTGGAGTGCAGTGGCGCGATCTCGGCTCACTGCCACCTCCACCTCCCGGGTTCAAGTAATTCTCCTGCCTTATCCACCCAAGTAACTGGGATTACAGGCATGCACCACCACACCCAGCTAATGTTTGTGTTATTATTAGAGACGGGGTTTCATCATGTTGGCCAGGCTGGTCTTGAACTCCTGACCTCAAGTGACCCACCTGCCTAGGCCTCCCAAAGTGCTGGGATTACAGGCATGAGCCACTGCACGTGGCCTATACATTTTCTTATACTATCTTATTTATTTTAATTTTAAAAATTCCAGTAAGTAAAATTCACTTTCTGAAATAGAGTTCTATGCATTTTTAAACATTTATAGTTTTTTGTAGCTACCACTACAGACACAACAGAGAAAAATTCTAGTATCACAAAGAATTCCATCATGTTACCCTTTTGTGTTCAGACCCTTCTTCCACCTCTAACCCTGGTAAACTGCTGATATATTTCCTGTTTTTATATGTGTGCCTTTTCCAGAATGACATATAAGTGGAATCATCTATAGATAACTTCTTTGGGTTTGGTTTCTTTCAGGCAACAGAATGTATTTGAGATTCATCCATGTTGTGTGTATCAATAATTCATTATTTTAAATTGCTGAGTAGTATTCCATTGTATGGGTGTATCATGGTGGGTTGACCAATTCACTTGAAGGACATTTAGATTATTTTCAATATTGATGATTGCAAATAATGATCCTACAAATATTAATTTATAGATTTGTGTGAACAATACCATATGTTTTCAATATTCTGGGATAAAGACCTAGAAGTGGAATTGCTGGATCATATAATAAGTGTATGTTTAACTTTTAAAGAAACTCTTATGATGTATTTTGACAAAAATAAGTTTATAAATGTGAATTTGAGAATCTTACCTATTGGTGTTATGTGTCTTGTTTAATAAATTATTTCATTCCCTTGAAAGAAGAAGGATATCATGGAGATATTCTGCTATATTATTATCTAAAATCTTTATAATTTTGCCCTTCTTGTATAGATAGTTAAGCCACCTGGAATTGAAGTACAAAACTTCAAGGCCACCATCTCTTTAAATGTTCTGGCAATACATTGGGCTAATGTTTTGGTTTTACTTTTTGGCAATTTTCCCTATAATAATAATGTTTCTGTCCAATGCAAAAACTATTTTAAAGGGAAAAGACAGAACAAATGGACTGTGAATCTCACAATATTATTGTCATTGAATTGAATTGAGTTGAATTAGAAATTCTTACAAGTGATTTGTTTATTTCTTTGGTTTTGTGTAAATATAATGATAGCGGATACAGTTATATACCTTTCAAAATAGGCAACAGAAGCATGACATCTTCAATTTGTATCTTTCCCAAGAAAAAATAGCATTAATAAAATAGCACTAGAAAAATAAGAAAGTCAGCAGGAATAAAAAAGTATGAACTTGATTGAAATTTAACAAAATCTGAATTGAGATTTAACAACAGCATGGAAAGAAGTGACTTTATCATCGCCCTTTAAAGAGTTATCCAGTGTGAGACTGGTTTGCAGCAATAGAATATTTCCTAGTATTTGTCATGGATTTTTTTTTCATGAAGCATTTTGCTGACTTTATACCTTAGTATACAAACAGGGAAATGTTAAATCTGCAGCTCTCTCCATGAAACATCTTGAGGGCCATTTCTGACATCTTTCCAATGGAATAAAATGCTTCTTATCTTGAACTTGTTTTTGGGATCTATACTACTTTCTGAATACAGTCTTCATAGATTGAGTCTCTTCAATAAATGGTGTTGGGAAAATGGGGTATGCATATGCAGAAGAAAGAAATTAGACCCTTATCTCACACCATATTAAAAAATTAACTCAAAATTAATTAAAGCCTTAAATGTAAGGCTTTTACGTAGGCAAGTATAGGGGAAATGCTTCAGGATATTTGTCTAGGAAATGACTTTTTGGATATGTTCTCCAAAGCATAGGCAGCCCAAACAAAAATACACAAATAGGATTATAGCAAACTAAAATTCCGCAAAGCAAAGGAAGCAGTCAACAGAGTGAAGAGACAATCTATAGAATAGGAGAAAATGTTTGCAAGCTATACATCTGATAAGGGTTAATGTCTAAAGTATGTAAGGAGCTCAACTTAATATCAAGAAAAAAAATCAACTGATATTAAAATGGGCAAAAAACCTGAGTAGACATTTCTCAGAAGAAGACATATAAATGACCAACAGATATATGCAAAAATATTCAGCATCACTAATCATCAGGGAAAACAAATCAAAACCACAAGATATCATCTGAGACCTGTTAGAATGGGCATTAAAAAAAGACAAAAGATAACAAATGTTGATGAAACTGTGGAATTAAGGGAACATTATTCGCCATTATGGAAAGCAGTGTGCAAGTTCCTCAAAAAATTAAAATAAAACTACTGTATAATCCAGTTCTCTCACTACTGGGTATGTATCCAAAGGAAATGAAATCAGTATGTTGAAGTGATATCTGCACTCCAATGTTTATTGCAGCACTATTCACAAAAGGATATGGAATCAGCCTGAAGTGTCCATCAGCAAATAAATAAAGTATGGTATGTATACACAATGGAATACTATTAAGCCATAAATAAGAAGGAAATCCTGCTATTTAAAATAACATGGGTGAACCTAGAGGACATTATGTTAGGTGAAATAAGTCAGACATAGGAAGACAAACACCTCACAATTCACTCATATGTGGAATCTTAAAAAGTTGATCTCATAGAAATAGAGAGTAGGATGGTGGTTACCAGAGGCTGAGCTGTTGTGTGTTGGTGGGGAGAAGGGGCAGTTGGGGAGATGTTAGTCAAAGGATACAAAATTTTAGTTCAATAAAAGGAATAAGTTCACGGGATCTATTAAACAGCATGGGGACTAGAGTTAATTATGATATGGTGTATTCTTAAAATACATAATCATATCAGAGTGGAAATTAAGTGTACTTACTACAAAAATGATTATGTGAGGTAATCCATATTTAATTAGCTAGATTTGGCTATTTCACTATGTATATATACTTCAAATCATTATGTTATATAAAACAAATACATAAAATTTTATCTATTTAAATAAATAGATGAAATACATAAATAAGTTTGAAAAAAATTATTTCTCACTCTTCTAAAGGCTAGAAGTTCGAGATCAATGTGCTAGCAGTTTCAGTGCGTGGTGAAGGTTTGGTCTTTGCTTTCTTTTTTTTTTCCAAAGCCTGTGAAATTTTATTTATACAAAAGAATAAAAATAGCTATTTAAAAATGATTGATTTAAACATATTTTTCCATTTTTCCTGTCCCTTGAACATGAATCTGCTTCCAACTCAGAAAGATTTAAGATAGGTAATTACTAAATACTTCCCTTGCAAAAAAACAAAGAGCCAAGTTTCCCATTTTACTTATGATAAACCAGATTATTTTCAGTTGTGAATATTGGGAACTGCATGAAAGAGATGATCAGATATGTCAGCAGGAAGGTATGAGCTGTACAAAGGCATTACAAAAAGACCCCAAAGAAAATAAGATGATAAAACAAGAGAAAAATAAGAAAACACAAAGCAATATAAGAAAATGCCAGATATTTATAGCCTTCATCTGAAATGTAACTTGTGTTCTACTTTCAGCATAAAACAAAACCAGAGAACATTTCTTGATGCATATCACAGATGAAGCTGGTACCAGCCACTTTAGGGGGAGACATTCATCCTAAGAAGGGAGAAATGTACAGTTAGCAACTTCCTGGGATTATATATGTCTCGATCTTCCTGCAGTTCTGTTACTAAAAGTGACATAAAGTAAATGATCCAATGTATTATGGAAATGACTTGTTTGTCACCACATTTAGAACAAACTACTCAAAGTCACAGGCACTGGGTCTGGGAGAGCAGAGGTGGATGGCCACGAACTCAGGTGAAGGATGTTTATCTTTGTGAGGCCAGAGAAGGGAAGCAGGGCTCTACAGCCTGGAAACTTCTGCACTAATGTATCTTCTAATAGTCAGCTCATGGTTTTTTGTTTAACTTCAGATCAATCCTGTGTCGGTTTTTTATTCTTTCTCTTTTTATGGCTGCTGTGGTGACTCCCTGAGGAAGTAGATGAAGCAGCCTTCTGAGGTTTCATTCCCTGCACAGATCCATCCAGATCCTCAGGGTCATCCTGGCTGGGCTCATTTTCCTGATTGTGGAAGTCTGGAGAATGTCACTTTCCATCCCACTTCTTGGCTCCCTCTTTCCTTCCTTCCTTCCTTCCTTTCTTTCTTTTTTTTGAAATTTCCACATTTATTTTTCTTTCATGTGCATAGAAAATGGCAGTGAAGTGTCCTATGAACGAGACAAGGAATGGGCATGGCACTGCAGTACCAGCCTGGACGTTGCGCTTCCAAAGTACACTATGCAGGGTGGAGACAAAGGGTGTCGCAGTTTGTTTTTAATCTCTCACAGTTCCTTAGGCTTCCCATTTGTTTTTGAAGTTGTCAGTTTCTTCAAATCTCTTTTCAAGTGACACACTGCATTACAAATGATGGCAGTTAACCAATGTGGCATTTCCATATTTACACCAACAAAAGAAATTTACAAGACATAATAGCATACAATCTTGACATTTAGTAATAGCAATAAAACATGGGCATCATTTTATTTTTTCTGTACAAACTATCAGAATATGACTTTATTTACATTAAACAATCACCTTTAATTTGATTTGATCTACACATCCCCATTTCATTTCACCCATTTCTCAAACCTCTCATCACGTCACCCACACCTTCACCAGACTACAGAATCTACAAGTAATTAGATCTAACACCTAAATAGAGCTTAGAAAGTCCTCTCCCAAATGTTTCCTCACTTCCCTGATAATTCCTTAAAAAAGAAAAAAAATGCACTTCACTCTTTCCTTCCACATCACTTTCACATTTCAATCACCAAATCAGCAAGATGGACTTTTCACCTCAATACAAACAAGGTTAAAAAGAAAGAGTTCTTCTGTTGGGTGTCTTGATGCTGCAGCCATGAGTCTGGGGATCCTGGGTACTGTTCTGCTCTATAAGAAGGTCGTTTAATGGAATAAAAGTCTACATAATTTGTGGTCGATTTCAGTCCATACTTGTTGGCTAATCAGTAGAAGCTGGAAAGTGAACTCGGTCATCAAAATAAGGGTCTTCATAGCTATGAGGAGACTGAAAATACAATCTGTATGAATCAAAGTTATTTTGTTGGAGTCATCTTGACTATAATACAGCTGTTGATGCTGTAGCTGTCTATTTAGTTCTCTTACTGGTGAGGAATATGAACTGATGTAAATTGGTGAAGGTTTGCTGGAGCCTGACTGAATGATGGGTGACATCTTTTGGTTGGTGGTAGACAAGGAAGGATGTGATTTGAATCAGTCTTGCTCCAATGTCGACACAGGTGTAATAAAATGGTTCTGATTACACCCATCCTTTTTATAAATGCTCCAGAGGTCCCGATATTGCCATAATGTATTCAAGACCTGGGCTGCTGCCTTCACTACTTTCAGAGATGATCTGTCGCCCCTGCCTTTGGTTATGTTCACTAGTTTCTCTATGCCTCCCGAGTTGGCCAGGGCTTTGGCGTTCTCCATGTTTTTGCTGGTGACCTCGTGCAGAGCACAGCAGATGGCTGCATGGACTCATTAGACAAGATACTGGGGCCATTGCCACAGGGAAGCTGGTTGACCAGGTCTTGCATGGCGTATTTGCCTATGAGCTCCTTGTTGCGAACATCTAGTGTCATCTTCCTCAAGGCAGTTGCCATGGAAGAAACAACTCTATCGTTATCCATTCTCAGAAGTTCCACAAGGATGGGGAGCCCCTTTTATTTTCAAACGGCTGCCTGGATATATCCTGAAAACTTACAGTTGCCAGCAGAGAGGTTCTGGAGAGATCCAGCAGAGCCTTCCAAGGTGGCTGGGTTGGAACTTTCTGCTAAAAGAGTCAGATATAGCTTCACCACCGATGGGTGCCACAGCATCTCAACCCCTTTGGGGGACTTCGACAGTCCTGGGATAGGACCGACTCCATCCCATTGATCTTCTTGTGGAGTCCTCTTTTTCTTTTTCTTCCCCCAGCAGGTTGGCTCAGAGTCTTCGCTGGGAAACTTTTTCTAGTAAGTCATCCCATTCGTTCAGTCCCAGTAACTGGGCCTGGGGCACCTCCAGCTCCAGCCAATAGGACAGGTTCCTCAGGGTGCACACGCAATTCTCCATCTTGCTGTCGTAATCGGATGTGTTCATACACGTGTAGATTACATGCAACAGCGAGTCCACCAGCCCCTCGCAGGACCGCATTTGCTTCCGAGCTTCTTACCCCACAGAGCTGAGGTTCCTCAGGCAACCTGTTGTACTACGCAGAACTAGTGAAGTCTGAAATTTAATTTTATGGCCATCATCAAAAGAAGAGTTATTCCATCCAGAATGTGGAACGATCACATTGTTTGTTAAGGTTGAGAGAACATCTCGAATAATTGTCATTTTTACAGCATCACGTGAGGATAAATTCCAAAGAACTCCTGTAACAAGCTCCCTTATTTCTGCATCAATATTGATTTTCTCAACAGTCACAACAAGGCAGATATCTCACTAACATCCTTCATTGTTATTTTATTTTCACCTGTAGACTTGCCGAAAAAGAGATTTCTAAAGGCATCACAAGCATTCTTCTGAACTTCCAAAACTGTGTGGCCCAAAAGGTCAACCAGATGCTTGATTCCCCGTAACCTACACACCTTCATCTTCACGTTGTTGTCGCCAAACCACAGGTACTGCAGGTAGGCTGCTGCATTTGCCTGAACAGATGGTAACTGGTGCTGAAGGATGTGAATGACCTCAGGCAACTCAGGATCATGCCAGGCAAACTCGCTGGGGTCCTTCTGAATGCTGTCTATTGATGGGGATCTTGTGGTGCCATCATTAGCCGGCACTGCGTGCTGAAGCCTGTTATAATTACACTCTTGCACTTGGTATTGTATGGGCCTGGAGGGCTCCGTATAGGTAGCTGTTGTATTCAGAGCATAATTATTTCTTTGGTATGTACGGGTACTTCATTGGCTGGACATCCTTTGTAGATTTCCAGTACCTACTGCTGGCTCCCTCTTTTAAATGAGCTAGTCCTGAACTCCTGCCAATGCACTTAATGCAGCTGCTGAGGTAACTGAGGATTTACTGAAGAGCCGCTTAGCTTCCTTAAACTTCTGGTTCCTTCTATCATTTTTGCTATAGGAGTTTTTTCGGTTGGTCAGATACCGATCCCAGTCAGGAGTAATATTGCCATACATCTGAGTGTCTTCCAGGTAGCTTCCCTCAAAAGCATAGATCTGTCACTCCAAGTTTGCCATTGTTTCCCATGAAGGCTATGCCCTTATGACTTACTCACCTCCTAAGGGCCACATCTCTTAATGCTTTCACATTGGCCACTGTATTTCAACACATGATTTTGGGGACACATTCAGACTATAGCATATCTATTCTTGCATTTCATGTATCACTCTTGAGACTGCACATTCCACCATGCCTATAACTTAAGTGAAGGTTGAAATATGATGGCTGGTGGACTAGCTCTCTGAGAAACGTGCAGAGGATAAATAATTACTCTATTTTTATCACTCTCTAGACCTAGGATCATTCTAAAATTGAATGGAAAATAGTTGAGTGACAGCTATATTCCCCTTTCTAAAGAATTCTAAACATGTTTGAAGATAACTGGTTAGAAAACAAGACTAGAATGAAAGTGGATGAAAGCATAACAGAGACATATAAAAACAATTAAAAGTTCTTAGAGAATTTATAACTAAGTCTTCAAAAGCAATTGCAACAAAAACAAAAATTGACAAGTGGGACCTTATTAAACTAAAAAGCTTCTGCACAGCAAAATAAACTACTGATAGAGTTAAACAGATACCCTTCAGAAGGAAAGAAAATATTCACAAACCGTGCATCTGACAAAGGTCTAATATCCATTATCTATAAGGAACTTAAACAATTCAACAAGCAGAAAACACATAACCACATTAAAAAGTGGGCAAATTACACGAACAGACACTTCTCAAAAGACAGCATAAAAGTGTCCAGCAAACATGAAAAAAGGTTTCACATCACTAGTATCAGAGAAATGCAAATCAAAACCACAGTGAGATACCATCTCACACCAGTCAGAATGGCTATTAATCAAAAGGCAAAAAATAACATACTGGCCAGGCTGTAGAGAAAAGGGGACACTTATACACTATTGATGGGAATATAAATTAGTTCAGCCACTGTGGAAAGCAGTTTGGAGATTTCTCAAAGAACTTAAAACAGAACTACCGTTTGACTCAGCAATCCCATTACTGGATATATAGCTAAATGAAAATAAATCATTCTCCCAAAAAGACACATGTACTTGTGTGTTCACTGCAGTACTATTCACAATAGCAGAAACAAGGAATCAACCCAGGTACCTATTAATGGTGGATTGGATAAAGAAAATATGGTACATATACACCATGGAATACTACACAGCTGTAAAAAAGAATGAAAGTGTGTCCTTTTCAGCCACATGGATGCAGCTGGAGGCTATTATCCAAAGTGAAATAAAGCAGAAACAGAAAATCACATACCTCCTGTTCTTACTTATAAGTGGGAGCTACACAGTGAGTACACATGACATAAAGATGAGAACAATAGACACTAGAGAATACTAGAGGGGAGGAGGGGGAGAAAAGGTTGAAAAACTACTTATTGGGTACTATAGTTACCACCTGGGTGATGGAATCATTCATATCCTGAGTCTCAGTGTCATGCAATATACCCATGTAACAAACCTGCACATGTACCCCCGGATCTAATATAAAAGCTGAAATTCAAAAAAAATTCTTTGAATAAGTGTTTTTTTTTAACCCACTTTCCCCTCTCTTTCTTTCTTCTACTTGTTTTACTTTTCCCAAAGACTTAAATGAGTTCTTGTCTTTCATAATGAAAAGTAATTTTTTCACCTTTTTATTATTTCAAAGTTAATAATTTTTTAAATGTATTTAAACGTAAAATTGAACGTTGTGTGATACTACTTATATTTGTTCAACTGAGGCCTCTATGCCTGAAATTCTGTGTGTGGGAAGAACACACTGTCAAAAGGGTGGAATAACGAATCAATGTGGGAAGGCTGAAAATTCTCTGAATCTATCAAAATGTCACAACCAAATTAGGTTTAATTAAAAGCTAAAAAAAAAAAAAAACCCAATGTTGAATCCCACAAAATTGTTTTAGAAGATTACTCTTTGCAATATTAGTACTCAGTATTTTAGCTTCTTTCTAATCCGCATTACAAACCTGAATTTCAACTATGATGGATGCTTGCCTTTTTGTGAGAATAGGATACTGGAAATATCTGGAATTTCATAACTAGAGATTTAGTATGTTATCCACCTCTGATGGGATGCTCTTGACTCAACTGGTCAATAAAAGTCAGAGAATGTTCTCTGGGTAAGATTGGGGGCACTTACAATATAGTAGCCTTGCCATCAATCCTTTTTTTTTCTCCTTCTGCCTCACTCTGTTCTCACATATTCTACAAAACAATAGGATGGATCAATGCAATGACCATAAGATCATTATTCACAATGCAGATTCCTCAATAGCAGGAAGCACACATCATCATATTTGTATCCCCTCAGCTTGCACCAATGAAGGAGTAAATAAAATGCTAAAAAAAATCCCAAGAAGAATATAAGTACTAAAAATACAAATAAGTATAATATTTAGCAATATCCCTCTTTACTTTTTCAATGGAACTGCATTTTAATAAGGTCCATAGTATCCTCATATGATTTGGGGAATATCTGATAAAACAACATTTGACACACTTTTGAAATGCCTCCTTCACTTGGCTTCTAAGATAATACTCTCTTCCTTCCCTCCTCCTCCCTCCATCTATTCTCAGTCTCCTCTGCTGTCATTCCCTCATCTCCCTGCCTCTATACATTGGAGAAGCCAAAGAAGTAAATCCAAGATTTCTTTTATTTTCTATTTAGTCTCACTTTCTTGATGCTATGACTCTAAATACTATCTACATGCTGATGACTGTCAAACTTATATTTCTAACGTGAGCTTCCCTCTTGAACTCTTGATTCTCAGAGGGAAAATTGACTGCTTAACATCTTCATTTAGATGTCTAACACACATCTTGAACCTACCATTTCCTAACCAGAACAGTCTTCACCTTTCAATACAGGGCAACAATGTTCTAGTTGCTAAGGCAAAAAACTTTGTCCTCCTTAATGTCACAATTTCTCTTTCTCCCTCCATTCAAACCCACAGCAAATTCTGTAGCATTACATACAAAATATATCTATCATGCATTCATTTCCTGTGTTTGTGCAGTAGACTTTTGACCTCACCACTTGGACCTTGCAACACTAATATCTTTTCTATAGATAGCAGCAGAGTAGTGCTGCTAAAATATGTTAATCGTGACAATTCTCAAATCAAAACTCTCTAGAGCTTTTCCATAGCATGCAGAATGTAAACCAAAGTCCTCATAGTGGTTGAATTTTCCTACTGATCTGGGCCCAGTCTTATCACTGATTTCCTACAACTTTCTTCTTTGCTCACTCCACTCCAACCATACTGGTCTCCTTTCTGTTGTTCTAGAATAATAGGTAAGCTTTTACCCAAGGCCTTTTTACTTGTTTCTTTGGCTAGAATCCCTCCCTTAAGTCTCCATTTAATTCACTATGTCTCTTTCATCAGGCATACTCAACATCCACCATCTCAAAGAAAATATCCCTAGACATCCTTAACTAAAAGTGCAACTCTTTCCCTTGCCCTAAACAACTAAAAAAGTTACTATCCCATTTTCCTTCTTTATTTTATCCGAAAGAATTTACCAACATCTAAAATACCATATGGTTTACTCACTAATCTTGTTTGTTGCATTTTCCCCACTACATCATAAGTTTCATGTCATATGGCTGTCCTAGGGTAAGGCCAGCAAGGCATCTAGGTTGCAAAATGTAAGGAGACAGTCACTCTCAGGTCATGCAAGTGCATTCATGCTTGTCACAGCCCTGCTTTCATAAAGGCAAAGATTTTAACTTATTTATTAACTGATACTTTCAAAATGCCCATCATAGCACCTGATATATAGTGAATGTTTACTAAATACTTACTAACTTAATGTATCTCAGATACTTAATAATAACTTTAGAAAACCCAGTATGTCCCAATTAGTATCTACTGATAAGTATTAGAATTTAATAAGAACTTAATCTGCAGTGACCCACTTTAGTTAAGTTCTTTCACATTAACGTGTCATAAAATGCCTGGTAAAATACAGACGTTCACCTTTTTCTGCAGAGCATATGTTTCAAGACCCCCAGTGGATGCCTGAAACCATGGATAGTACCTATATATACTATGTTTTTTTCTTATACATGCATACCTATGATAAAGTTTGATTTAAAAATTTGACACAGTAAGACATTAACAATAACTACTACTAAAATAGAACAATTATAACAATATACCTTAATAAAAGTTATAAAAATAAAAGTTTAATAAGTTATAAAAATAAAAGTTATTTGGTCTTTCTCTCTCTCAAAATACCTTTTTTTTTTTTTTTTTTTTTTTTTTTTCTGAGATGGGGTCTCGCCCTGTCACCCAGGCTGGAGTGCAATGGCGTGATCTCGACTCACTGCAACCTTCACCTCCTGGGTTCAAATGATTCTCCTGCCTCAACCTCCCCTCCCAAGTAGCTGAGATTACAGGTGCCCACCATCATGCCCAGCTAATCAAAATATCTTACTGTAATGCACTAACCTGTTTCCAGACTGTGGTTGACCCCAGGTAACTGAAACCACAGAAAGAAACTGTGAATAAGGAGGGGCTGCTGTATTAAAAACTTACCTATGGTTGGGCGCAGTGGCTCATGCCTGTAATCCCAGCACTTTGGGAGGCCAAGGTGGGCAGATCATGAGGTCAGGCGATGAAGACCACCCTGGCTAACAAAGTGAAACCCCGTCTCTACTAAAAATACAAAAAAATTAGCCGGGCATGGTGGCGGGCACCTGTAGTCCCAGCTACTCGGGAGGCTGAGGCAGGAGAATGGGGTGAACCCGGGAGGCGGAGCTTGCAGTGAGCGGAGATCACGCCACTGCACTCCAGCCTAGGTGACAGAGCAAGACTCCATCTCAAAACAAACAAATGAACAAAAAAAACTTACCTATGTAGGCATATGTTTACACTCAATTTAGAAATGGAGTTGATAACAAGTAATTCCTTACCCCCTAGATAGATACTTAAATCTCCCACATCCGAAGATTATACAACACATAACTGCATTGACCACAAGTAAAATTGAAGGTGTTTACATTTTGTTGAGACATAATATATGAGTAAAAAAGAATAATTTTCGCTAGTGTACTGAAAAAAACTAGGGTATGATATTACCAGAAGAGAAGTGCAGAATGTTTTTTAAGGACTTATCTAAACTGCAAAAATATAGATTTGCAGGGAAACTATGTGGACACAAGTTCTATTGCATCCTATTTACATATCTGGCATCCTACTCAGGATCTGGTTGTGGGAGAATTATCAGGGTAATCCCTCTGAAGAAAGGGGAAGGTATTGATTAACTGATGGAGCCTCTGAGGACCTGTGGCCTCAGAGTTTTTTTCTGTGACTAGTATGAACCCTCAACACTGAAAGGACACATGCTTCCCAGGTAAGAGAGAAATCTGTAAGAAATACAGGTATATCGATCAGGCGCGGTGGCTCACGCCTGTAATCTCAGCACTTTGGGAGACTGAGGCGGGCGGATCACCTGAGGTCAGGAATTCGAGACAAGCCTGCACAACATGGAGAAACCCCGTCTCCACTAAAAATACAAAATTAGCCGGGCGTGGTGGCACATGCCTGTCATCCCGGCTACTCAGAAGGCTGAGGCAGGAGCATCGAATCGCTTGAACCGGTGAGGCGGAGGTTGTGGTGAGCTGAGATCGCGCCATTGTACTCCAGCCTGGGCAGCAAGAGTGAGACTCCGTCTCAAAAAAAATAAAAAAATAAATAAATAAATTTAAAAAAAGGAAAAAAAGAAATGCAGGCATATCTGAGAGTTATTGCAGGTCCAGTTACACACCACATGGTAAAGCAAATATTGCAATAAAGTGAGTGGCATTTTTTTTTTTGTTTCTCAGTGCAAACGAAAGTTATGTTTGTACTATACTAACTAGTCTAAGTGTGCAATAGACTTACATCTGAAAAGAAATACATACCTTCATTTAAAAATACGTTATTGCTAAAAAATGCTAACAATCATCTGGCCTTCAGCAAGTCATAGTCTTTTTTGCTGATGAGAATTTTGCCTCAATGTCAATGCGTGCTGACTAATCAGGGTGGTGGTTGCTGAAGGTTGGGGTGGCTATGCCAATTTCTTAAAATAATACAGCAGTGAAATTTCCATTGTTCGACTCTTCCTTTCACAAACGGTTTCTCTGCAGCATGTAATGTTGTTTAATACCATTTTGCCCGCAGTAGAACTTCTTTTAGAATTGGAGTGAATCCTCTCAAACCCTGCCACTACTTTATCAACTGAATTTATGTAATATTCAAAATCCTTTTTTATCATTTCAACAATGCTCCTAGAATCTTCATCATGAGTAAATTCCATCTCAAAAAACCATTTTCTTTGCTCAGCCATAAGAAGTAACTCCACCCATTAAAGTTATATCATGAGGTTGCATCAATTCGGTCACATCTTCAGGCTCCATTTCTAATTCTAGTTCTCTTGCTATTTCCACCACATCTGCAGTGACTTCTTCTATTGAAACCCTGAATTCCTCAAAGTCATCCATGAGGGCTGGAATCAGCTTCTTCCAAATTCTTGATAATGTTGGTATTTTAACCTCCTCTCATGATCACACATATTCTTAAATGGCATCTAGAAATGGTAAATCTCTTTCAGAAGATTTTCAATTTAGTTTGTCTAGATACATCAGAGGAATCACTATCTATGGCAGCTATGGCATTGCAAAATGTATTTCTTAAATAACAAAACTTGAAAGCCAAAATTACTCCTTGATCCATCGGCTGCAGAATGCATGTGGCATTAGCAGGCATAAAAATAATATAGCTTTCTTTGTATATCTCTGAGATCAGGGCTCTTGGGTGATCAAGTGCATTGTCAATGAGCAGTAACCTTTTGAAAGAAATCTTTTGTTCTGAGCAGTAGGTCTCAAGAGTGGGCTTAAAATATTCAGTAAACCGTGCTGTAAATAGATGTGCTGCCATTCAGACTTTATTGTTCATTTAGAGGGCACAGGCAAACTAGATTTAGCACTGGCTTCATGTTAAAGTCACCAACGGCATTAGCTCTTAATAAGAGAGTCAGCCTGTCTTTTGAAGCTTTGAAGCCAGGCACTGACTTCTCCTCTTTAGCTATGAAAGTCCTAGATGGCATCTTCTTCCAATAAAAGGTTGTTTCATCTACACTGAAAATCTGTGATTTAGTATAGCCGCCTTCTTCAATGATCTTAGCTAGATCTTCTGCATAATTTGTTGTAGTTTCTACATCAGCACTTGCTTCTTCACTTTGAACTTTTATTTTATGGAAAAGACTAATTTCATTAAACCTAATGAACCAACCTCTGCTACCTTCCAACTTTTCTTATGCAGCTTCCTCACCTCTCGCAGCTTCATATAATTGAAGAGAATTAGGACCTTGGTCTAGATTAGGCTTTGGCTTAAGGGGATATTGTGGCTGGTTTGATCTTCTATCCAGGGTACTAAAACTTTCTCCATATCAGCAAGAAGACTGCATGGCTTTCTCATCACTTGTGTGTTCACTGGAGTAGCGCTTTTAATTTCCTTCCAGAACTTTTCTTTTGCATTTACAACTTGGCTGTTTGTTGCAAGAGGCCTAGTTTTAGACCTATCAGGGCTTTTGACAGGCCTTTGTCACTAATCTTAATCATTTCTAGCTTTTGATTTAAAGTAAGAGCTATGGGACTCTTGCTTTCACTTGAACACTTAGAGGCTATTGTGCAGTTATTCTTTGGCATAATTTCAATATTGTTGTGTCTCAGCAAATAGGGAGGCTTGAGCAAAGGGAGAGAGATGAGGCTGGTCACTGGAGCACTCAGAATGTGCACAATATTTCCTCAGTTAAGTTTGCCATTTTATATGGGTGCGCTTCATGGAATCTCATAAAAATTACAATAATATCAAAGATCACTTATCACAGATCACCGTAACTGACATAATTAATAATAATAATAATAAAGTTTGAAATATGAGATTATCAAAATGTGACACTGAGACATGAAGTGAGCACATGCTGTTGGAAAAATGGAGTCAGTACACTTGCTTCATGCAGGGTTGTCATGGACCTTCAATTTGTGAAAAAAACGTAGTATCTGTGAAGTTCAATAAGGCAAGAACCATAAAACGAGGTATGCCTGTGGATGGAATCCATGAAAACATTTTTGAATAAACTTGAGAAAAAGTCAGGAGAAGAAAATGCATCACAAGGAGAATTAACTGACAGGGAAGATATTTGACCAGTAGTTCCACATGAACTATTGGAGGAACTATTCTCTATAGTTCCACATGAAATATTGATCAAACAAAGCATCTATTAAAGCTCAACAAAAGTGTAGTGAAGTTCAAAGAAATGACTAGAAGATAACAAAAGAAATGAAAAGCAAACTGGATTATTTCTGTGGGGAGGGATAATGTAATGTAAAGTATTCCAGAGGCAAAACAATGTTACAAGCCATAGGGAAAATTATACTAGAGTGAAATTATAGTCAGGGTGGGAGTAGAAAGAATTGAGGAAATTTTGCAATCCAAACAGGTAAAGATCTAGTACCAAATATAAATGATAAACATTATACGTTTGAAAGATAAAGAGTATCCAGCATAAACCTAAGTAATTTTCCTTATGTGCATAACCAAAACATAAATAATAATTATCATAATATATATTGGAAGAAACCTTTCCCAAAATAATATGTGACTGTAGATGAAAAGAACTTTAGGTTTTGCAGTAAAAATATTGATACAAAATAATTAACACAAAGAAATAATCCTGTAAAGCTCATTAAAATTCAATAATGAAGAAAAAAATCTTAAAATATCCAGGTAGGAAAACATAGTGATGTACAAAGGAGAAAAAATTTCTCCAGTGAAAAACATATTGTAAGAAGATAGTGGAGCTATAAAAGATCTGAGTAACATGATGCCTTTATATACTCTTACCATAAAGGTGAAGGTGTACATTCTGAAACACCAATTCAGGAACACAGCACTCTTGAAATCCTACTTGATCATATCCAAATATTGAAGAAATAAATCAGAACAAATAACTCAGATATATTAGTTTTGTATTGCTGCTATAACAAATTACATAAACTTGGAGACTTAAAACAGCACAATTTTTAAAAAATCATCTAGTTTTGGAGTTCAGCGGTCCAAAACGAGTGTCACTGTAATAAAATCAGGGTACCAGTGGGACTTCTAGAGGGTCTAGGGAAAAATCAGTTTCCTTGCCTTTTCCAGACCCTAGAGATTGACAACATTCCTTGGCTCATGGCCACTTCTTACATTTTCAAATCCAACACGATAATATTTTCAAATCAGTCTCTGACTTTTACATTATTAGCTTCCTCTGTCGCATATAAAGATTTAAATTGGATCGACCCAGATAATCCAGGATAATCTTCCGATTGCAATATTCTTAACTTAATCACATCTGGGAAGTTC
Source organism: Pan paniscus (assembly GCF_029289425.2). Lineage (NCBI taxonomy): Eukaryota > Metazoa > Chordata > Mammalia > Primates > Hominidae > Pan > Pan paniscus. The sequence goes on along the minus strand of NC_073262.2, from coordinate 111,791,218 downwards.
TGGAACATAATGTAACATATTCACAGGTTCTGGGGATTAGAATGTGAATATCTTCAGGAGTTATTCTGCCTATCACATCAGTTATAGGGAAACCATGGTAAAGGACTGGTGCAAATATTAAATCTGTATAAAAACAGAAATAAGACATATATTGTATAATTTCAGCAATAAATTAGAATATGCATATTATAAATAGAATAGAATGTACATATAAATTTTGAACATATAAAAATATAATTTTTTGATAAAATGAGTAATTAAAATATTTTTAAACAATTGAGAGATATACAATAACAATGTAAACAATAATTGTCTCTCAATGGTGGGATTTTGTGGCTTTTATTTATACTTTTCTTTATTTTCCCAATTTCTATAACAGATATGATATTTGAAATCAAAATAAATATATACTAAAATGAAATAAGTTATCTTCAAACACACATACTTATATATACAAACATACATAAATCCATCATATAAGTACTAGTCCAGACATTTAAAACATCCCTACATTGTAGATATAAACAAAAAAAGAATAATGTAGAATTATAGTAGAATGATTTATATTCCTTTGGGTATTATAAAGACACATGCATGCATATGTTCATTGCAACACTATTCACAATAGTAAAGACATGGAATCAACCTAAATGCCCATCAATGATAGAATGGAAAAAGAAAATGTGGTACATGTACACCATGGAGTACTAGCCATAAAAAAGAACGAGATCATGTCTTTTGCAGGCACGTGGATGGAGCTGGAGGCCATTATCCTTAGCAAACTAATGCAGGAACACAAAACCAAATACGGCCTGTTCTCACTTATAAGTGGGAGCTAAATAATGAGAACACATGGACACAAAGAGGGGAACAACACACACTAGGACCTGTTGGAGAGTGGAGGGTGGGAGGAGGGAGAGGATCAGGAAAAACAACTAGTTGGGTACTAGGCTTAATACTGGGTAAGGAAATAATCTGTACAACAAACCCCTATGTCACAAGTTTAACTATGTGACAAACCTGCACATATAACCCTGAGCTTAAAATAAAAGTTAAAAAATAAATAAATGTCAATAAATTAAAATAAAAATATAAAATAAAATAAAAAAGAATAATGTAAAATTAAGTATTTTATGTAAAATTTAAACCAAAACATCAAACATTTTTTGTTTTTTTCTGATTTGATTTTTTAAACATCTCATTTTATTAAAATTATTTTATTAGTTTTAGTGAAGTTTGTATTAAAAGCAAAAGAAAGGGTAGAAATGGGGAAAGTATGACAAGTCAAATGACTCATGGAATAGAAAGAGATCAGAGAGTGCAAAGGGACATCTTTGCAGATAAGAAAATAAGAATAGATGACTCATGTAGTTTAATCATCCAATTCTCTTGCATCAGGATTCGGTAAAGTGGGTGATAAACAATTGTCATGAGTTGGGTATTTTTATTTAAAATTCATTGATGTATAGATAAGTCTCTATTAGACAGTCTATTTGAGATACAGGAGATGGTAGATGTATGTGTCAACTAGCCAATATCCTACTATCAATATGGTTCCATGAAGAACACATATTCTAACACAACTGACTCTAATGAACTATCACAATTCAAGTCTCTATTCAGTACCACAGTACCTTAACAAATAGCTACATTCCTTAGTTCACTTATCATTCACTAGGCACTGCTCAATAAACAAGTGAATTATCAACGACCAAAACAGAAGCTTCTGCCCTTCCTGTGTCCATGTGTTCTCATTGAATAACAAACCTGCACATTGTGCACATGTACCCTAAAACTTAAAGTATAATAATAATAATAATAATAAAAAGCTTCTGTCCTTATAGACCTAATTTGTACTGGGTAGGAAAGGCTACAAACAATAAACACAATAAGTACACAATGTAGAATATATTAGAAAGAGGGAATTGCTATGGGTTAAAGGAAAAGTAGGTTTGAGTAATGGTGACAAGGAGTGCTAGGGTGCGGGGGAGACTGGAAATAGATTGCAGTATGAAATGGGGTAGTCAGAAGGTGATATTTGAGCAGATTTGAAGGTTATATTATTGCTAGACAAGAAGCTGTCTGGAGACCATAGCAAGCCGAGGATACAGATACAGAAAAAGATTCAAAGTAAAAATTGCTTGGGAAGTGATGTCAGCAAGTTGGGAAACTGGGTGATCCCAACTCTCACCCCTAAACAAAAACAAGGATAAAATCAAATATTTGTGGAAAAGGATAGCTCTGGGAGAAGCCCTGAGGCAGTTAGGGGGCAGCAACAATCCACACGAGTGCAGAGACCAGGAATGGCTAATAGAAAGGGGTAGGAAGCATTTTTTCTGTGTTGCCCCATCCCCCGGATTAGCACGGTGCCACAAGGAATCCCCTTGGTCACTGGTTCTCTCATGGGGGAACAGGGAGAGTGGGTGGACCTCAGCAGCCATTGACACCAAGAATTCCAGTGGCCCTAGCTACCGTTGCAGAGGACTTCTGCGGTCTTCTCTGACGTGGACCCCAGCTGCTGCATCACTGACGCCACAGATGCCAAGTACCACCCCTTCCCACACTGGACTCAGAGCTGCTGGAGTTGCAGCCAAAGCCAGGCTGCACATGCCCATGCCTGAGAATAGGAACCTGACATAAAGCACATGCTTGTGCACAGTTCCTGGCACTTAATGGTGCCACCACATGCATGCTCAGGTGCCTACTGGACCAGGTCTGCACTACAGCTGTGCACATATGACCAAGGAACCAGACACCTGCTGAAGCTAAGCATATGCACCCATTGGACCACGTGCCCATTGTAGCTTTGCCCAGTGCCCACCAGACCTGATTATTATGTGCCTGCCACCTCCATGGCACATGCTCCAGCATGTTCAGTAGACTAGGCATTCACTGTAGCTGTATGTATATACACACACACCCACCAGACTTAACCTCTGTACCCCCGCCCCCAAGACAGTTCCCTCATATGCCTTTAGAACTTGTGTCCCTGTGCATTACTGAATACATATCTGGATGTAGAACAGCCACACACTTCACCCCACCTGCCCACAAAAGAAAGTTTTTTCCTACCAAGGCCACATTATAAACAAATTGTCAAAAGTCAAAGAGAGTTTTAAAAAATATTATTTTTATTATTAACATTATTTTTGACTAAGTTACAATTATATGCATGTATGGAGTAAAATATGAGGTTTTGATATATGTATACAATGTGGCATGGTTAAACCAAGCTAATTAACATATCCATCACCTTACTTATCTTTTTTTTGTAACAAAACATTTGAAATTTACTTTATTAGTTATTTTGACAAATACAACACATTATTATTCACGACAGTCACCTGAGACTATACTTGAGATCTATTACCTGATAGGCAATAGATCTCAAAACCTATTTATCCTATCTACCTAAAACTTTGTACCCTTTGATCAACAGTTTTCCACCCCTAGCTTAGACTGAGTGGAGGCATAATAATCTAAAACAGATAAAATCAGATTGTTGTTTTGATTGTTGTCCTGCAAATATAACAGCATAAATATATGTTTTTCATAAGCCTGAATACAGTATGTCTCTTCTGGGTGTGCAATATTATTGACATGTCAAATGCATTAAAATTTTCTGAGGTGGCATGGATTATAAATTTGCTATATTGATTAATTTAATAGCTACCAATTTTTTTATTTTTTAGTCTATATTGTTTTGAATTTTGAATGTGACTTTGAATGGATCTAAATTTAAAGGAATAAAGAACCAAAATTTAGAAAAGGTTTTCCCTTCTATCTGAACTTGATTTTTACATGGTTTAAACTTTCTTTTTTTTATTTTTATTTTTATTTATTTTTATTTTTTATTTTTTATTTTTATTTATTTTTATTTTTATTTTATTATACTTTAAGTTTTAGGGTACATGTGCACATTGTGCAGGTTAGTTACATATGTATACATGTGCCATGCTGGTGCGCTGCACCCACTTTACAGTGACTCTCAAGTTCATCTATTCACCTATCTCATTGTAAAGATGAAGAAACTGCAACGGGAGGTCAAAAACTCCTGTGGGGTTACAAAGCACTTTGGTGATAGCAGACTTCTGGCTTCTGACCTTCACTCATTAAAATATGATCCTGTTTTATTCCTGTGTCTCCAGGTTATTCAATTTTTGTTGTTGTTAAGATTCTTGAATGTATTATTATTATTATTATTTTTGCCTTTGATTTAGCCCCAACACACATTTTCTCCACAAGAATTTAACTCCATTTCTTTGGGAATACAGCATCTTAATGCGGGTTAAGACCAGGTCCTTTGCCATAAAACAGATCTACATTTAAATCCTAGCTCTACCACTTACTCACTACGTAATTTGGGGCAAATTACGTTTCTTAGTTTCACTATTTTCAAGATAATAATAATGACATAGGGACTTTATTTTTTCTGAAAAAAAGGAGGTGTTATATCAATTGATTAATGGTAAGAAAACAGTAAACTTTCTACAAAAATGCAGATGATCAGATATTATGTTAAAGAAGTTAAAGAAATTAAACATTTTACATAATGTTTTCAAGAAGAGTTTTTGTAAGTAAAACTTCTACAAAATTTAAACTAAAAAAATACTCTGTTTCTTGAAAAAGCAATAATTGAATCACATAGACATGAAAGGAATGTGAATTTGGAAGTCAAGAGTAGAATTTTTTTAAAACTAAGAAGGATTAGTTTGGAAAAGCTTTGTGAAGGATATGAGTTGAAAACCAGGTTTTGAAGTAAAGTGCAACAAGATTTGGCAGCTTAAAGGGTGAAGGATATTTTAGATGCAATAATAAGGGAAATAGGTTAAAATGTTGACAAGGATATGGATATAGCAGTTTTTTTTTTTTTTAAGGAGCAATTGTCACTGTATGCTACCTCTTGCAAAATCTGTTTGTAAATTCATTTATACTCTCTTTCCAAAATTGCAGTGAAACTGTTAAGACTAAAAAAGTACAGACACTATAAAAACAAGAAAGACAAGAATTAAGTTTTTTTTCCAAAAAGTTAAGAGTGGAGAAAATTTAATTCCACATTTCCTGCCACAAAATATCTATTCTGTCCAAAGACTGCTGAGGTGAGAAGCTTTGTTACGTTATGATTAACACACTTTATTTTCTTCTCTAGCTTAGTTATTGGTTCCCCCTCTTATTTTCCTTCTTGCTACTAAACATTTTATGTTCCAAATTTTAACCCCTTACTACATGGTAGAGATTTGAGGTTGAAAAGGCAATGTATATAGCTTCCTTTTAATTCTAGTCACGAGAGGCCACCAGTGTTTAACCTGGACATTGTCAATTAGCTAAATTGTGAAGTAAGTGCACAGCAAAGTCATAGCCAATTGAAATGTGTAAGCAAATATAATAAGAAGTTCAGTGTTCTTTTCTGATGTTCAAGTGGCTGGCCTTCCTATGGGCAGTCTTCTGTCTTCCATCATCAGTCACAACATGTGGGGTCAACAGCTACAAAGCAGTATCTGCATTTCTCTTTAGTTGACTTTAATAAAAGTCAAGCCATGGTCCAAAAAGAGGTGGGTCCTCATTGGTAGAAATATAATTCATTTTGTGAAGAGCAATGAGGAAGACAAAGATGTAAGTCTGGGAAAGTTGAGAATTTCCAGTGCCAACAGTATAAGAAGCAGGAGAATAAAACCTCACTGCACACTAGAAAAGACCAACATCTTCAGTAATAACATTCTTGAATCCTTACTATGCAGAGGAAGCTCTTCTCATTGCCAGAGATCAAAATCTAAAACATATCTCAGAGCCTTTATAGGGAGATAAGACAAGAGAAATGTGAACAGAAACAAGAAAACAAAAAATAAGTCAAACAAAGAAACACCAAACAGAGAAACCTTTTGGGAAAGTATTTGCCTTCTTTGTCTGTTCTCTAGCAGAGAACATTCCTTTTCCTCTGTAGAATTCATTTGATTTGATTTATTAAAAAGGACAGAGCTGATTGAAATGAGAGTTTAAATGTATCACTAGAAAGACCTTTCGATCTTTGGCTCCCCAACTCTGCTTCAGAGCACTCTGTTCTTTCTGTCCTCATTTCTCACCAGTATTTCTTTATCCCAAAGAGTCAAGTACCAAAAGTAATTTTAAAATAGATAAGTGCAAGTGTTCCGGAACCAAACTGAGGTTCGGGCTGCTGTTTCTCACGGCCCAATAACGAGATGCAGATGAAGAAGAGAGTTTTTATTTCTGTAACCGGTTACAGGGAGAAGGCCTGAAAAATACCACCAGACCAACTCAAAATTACAAATTCTCCCAGAGCTTATATGCTTTTCAAGCTATATGACTATGTGTAAATGTGCATTCATCTAAAGACATAAGTTATTAACTTCTTTTAATCTATAGCTAAGATCTGAGTCCTGAAAACCTTCCTCTGGAGCCTCAGGTAAATTTACTTAATCTAAATGGGTTCAGGTGCCGGAGTGATTACCTTTCTCTTGTCTGCTGCTAAATCATGGAGGTCTGGGGAGTTCCTTCAAACCCCCAATAAACTTGTTTGTGGAGGCCTGGGGAGTTTCTTCATATCCCTAATAAAACTTGTTTAATCCCAGATGGGTCTTGTTAAGAGTTTATTCATTATTTTGTCATGCTTTAAGGCCCAGGAAAGGCCTAGGCAAAATGCTTGGTGGGCTTTTGTTACATTCCAGCCTTTGCATAAGGACACTGGCTCTTTCAGCTTTTAATATTTAACTACTCAGTCAGTACTGAGACAGTTGTTATGGAGGCCTGTGTGAAACCTGGCCTGCCACACAAGGTTAGGGAAAAAAATGGATTCAACCAACAGATTGTTTCTTCTCCCTAAGAAATTACTTTTGCAATGAAGAACAAGAAAGAAGCCTTTTTAAAATCACAGTTTGAGGTGAGAAGAGATTCCATTTAACTTTGAATTGAATGAACTCTGACATGTTTGTACTGCATTTTCCAACAATTTGGGTTAAAATTTAATACTTTTAAAAAATCTTAATAGTGCATCCCTACTACTACATTTCCTTGCTTTTTAACACCAATTCCACTGCTTTAGATTGCTAAGAGGTCAAGTTCTAGGTTAAAAATTAGAAAACCAGGCTTCTGTTTGCATGTCTGTTACTGACTTGGTAGAACTTCGTAGGACTTGGTAGAAATTCTGCACATCCATTTGTTCAGAAAAATCATTTTTAAAACAACCTCACTGCTAAAGAATCAAATATAAGGACCTATTGTCAAGCATGAAATTAAGGAAAATTACTAGTAAGAAAAGAAAAAAATGATTTGGAAAATTTTAAAATTATTTTATTTATAGAACTGTGAGCCATAGATCCCAAAGCCTTCCTCTGTGTTTTTGTTTAATAGCTTTGTCAAGATATAAGACATATATTACACCATCTCTCCATACACCTTAGCCCTAGGCAACTACAATCTATGTTCTGTCTCTGTAGATTTGCCTTTTTGGGCATTTCATATTAGTAGAATTGTTACAGGAAAGGGGTGCCCATCCAGACCCCAAGAGAGAGTTCTCATGCAAGAAAAAAATCAGGGAAGTCCATACAGTAAAGTGAAAGCAAGCTTATTAAGAAAGTAAAGGAATAAAAGAATGGCTACTCCATAGAGCAGCCCAGAGAGCTACTGGATGCTCATTTTTATGGTTATTTCTTAATTATATGTTAAACAAGGGGTGAATTATTCATGCCTCCCCTTTTTAGACCATATAGGGTAACTTCCTGATGTTGCCAGGGCATTTGTAAACTGTCATGGTGCTGGTGGGAGTGAAGCAGTGAGGACAACCGGAAGTCACTCTCGTGGTCATCTTGGTTTTGGTGGGATTTGGCCAACTTCTTTACTGCAACCTGTTTTATCAGCAAGGTCTTTATGACCTGTAACTTGTACCTCCTGTCTCATCCTGTGACTTAGAATGCCTTAACTGTTTGGAAATGCAGCCTAGTAGGTCTCAGCCTCATTTTACCCAGCCCCTATTCAAGATGAAGTTGCTCTGGTTCAAATGCCTCTGACAGAGTAATATAATATATAGTTCCTTGTGATTGGCTTCTTTTACATAGCATAATGTTTTCAAAGTTCATAAATGTTTTAGCATGTACCTCCTTTTTATCATTGAATAATATTCCATTCTGTTAATATTTATTGTCTATTCATCTATCAGTTGTCAGACATCTGGGTTGTTTCCACCTTCAGCTATTATGAATAATGCCACTGTGAACATTGGTTTGCAAGCTTTTGTGTGAATATGTGTGTTAATTTTTCTTGGGCAAATACCCAGCAGTGGAATTTCTAGATAATGTGTAAATTTGTTTAAATATGTGAAGAACTGCCAGACTGTTTCTCAAAGTGGCTGTACCATTTTATACCCTCAGCACATTCTCTCCAACACTTGTTATATCTTTTTTTTTTTTTTTTTTTTTTTTACTATAGGCATTCTGGTGGGTGTGAAGGACATTTTGGGTTTGCATTTCCCTAATGGTGAATAATGTTGAGCATTTTGTAATGTCTTTATTGGCCATTTGTATATCTTATTTGGAGAAATATCCATTCAGATTTAAATTCAGTTATTTGCCATTTTATTTTTGAGTTGTGACAGTTGCTCAGTTTTTTCCCAAGCTTCCAAGTCCTGTAACTCCTGGCACAGGGCTGATTTTACTTGATTATACAAAGTATCCACTTGTTCCCAGAAAGCCTTCTCCTGGCTATCCATTCTAGAGCACAAGTTCCTTGATTTGTAAAAAAGGTCTTCATGGTAGATTTAAGCTGGGGATTCAGATAAAGCAAAGTTTAGTTCCAGAGATGGATGAACCTACTTTACATTGTCAGAAAATAAAAGCTATGCAGGTTTTCCTCATTTTCAGCAGATGCCAGAGAACTTGGAGATGATTAATTTACTGCCCCAAAGAGCTTTAAATATATTTAACTACAGGGCATTTTGTTAGTTTCAAATGGGATTTGGTTTATTGTCTATGTAAATGCCTCTTTTTCCATATATTTTAATCTCTGTGTCATCCCAGGTTTCTTTCAGAGACAGGAATAACAGATCTTTGGGGGAAATAAATACAGGAAAAATGTGAAAATGGTACTTACAAATTTTTATCTACCAAAAAATTTACTTTTTAATATTTTCATGCTAAAGAAAATGATCAGTGTCTCCGGGAATAAAGACTAAGGCTACATGTGGTATATCAAATTGTAAAGGTACAATTGTCTTCACCAACAAAAAGGAAGTCATAAAGTCTTTCTAGATGAAAGAAGGTAAAGAGTAGAATGAATTTTTGAGTTAATGAAAGTTATAGTAATTTCCATCATTTACAGTGACCTAGAGCTGCATCTCTCCCCATTACCTGCCAGAGCCTTTTGTTGTGTGGTGGTATCATGTAGTATCCATTCTTCTCCTACACTGTAGGAAAGGCCTAAACAAGACTTTAGGTTAGATTCATATTTTTTGGAGGTGGAGGAATGGGTTAGATACAGCCTCTCCCTTTTAACAGTCACCTGTGTCATATTATCTCTTCCAGTTCCCATGTTCTTCACCAGGTTACTTTTAATCAAGTATTCATTTATCAAGTTAATCCTCAACCCTCTCACTCAGAAATATTTGCATTTTCACATAACATTATAGAAGAAAAAGCTTTCATAACCAAGAGAATGCATTTCTCATACTACATTAGCATTCTTCTAGGGAAATTTTTGTTGGTTTGTTGAACATTTTTTCCCATTTTTTTGAAGATGGTAGCAGGTATTCTTCATAGTCCCACTCAAAAGAAAAAAATATTCAAAATTGGCTTGCATACATAGTTTTTTCATAGCTTACCTTTATTATTTTTTTAATCAAAAACTGAGGCTCAATTTGACAACTCACCCAATTCATCCCCCTAATCATTAGTTTTGATGAAAAAGCCAGTTTTACATTCCATAGGAAATTTACCATCATGGATAAATTATGAAAAGAATATGTCAAATACTTTAGGGAGTTTTAAAAAGAGAATAATAAAAAAACTTTTTTTTAACAATAAAAGCATCACAGTAAAAATGCAAATAACCCCCTAGCACAATTACTTTGAAAAAAACCCACACAAATTTTAGTGTTTAATTATTTGTTTAAAATATGAGTCATGATACTGTACAAATAAAAGTTTTGCAGGCAGTAACTTTGGTTATTTTTCTAATGTTTAATATGAACTGTATATTTCTGGCACTCTCTGAGACAAGTGAAAACACATGATAGCAGCTGTGATTAAGATAATCTCTTACTTCTGTAGCTTGTCTCCTGGCCTCTGGGAAAACTCGGTAGGCAGCTGACCAATCTGCTACTCTCTGTGCATTAATTTTGTAAGAAAGGGACTCTAAGATAGATTCTCCATGGATTGTAAACTTTAAGAAGGAATTTCTTCACATTGGTTTAATTTCCCGGTTGGAGATTTATTATTTTTTTAATGGGTGGGTTTCTGGCCTTTTCAAATCCTGAAAATCATTTTGCCTGTAATTATAGTCATTAGAATGTTGATTACAGACACAAGAAATTAAAAATTCAACCAGAAATGTAATCAAACTAGTATTTTTTTAGAGACAAATCTCATGTAATAAGCTTTTAGTTACAAGGAACAGAAAGTTCAACCCAGAATGGCATGAGGAAAAGGGGAATCATTGGTTTAGTGTAGACTCCAGAGCTATGTGCATCTTCATTTATATCAAGAGGGAACTCAAAAGAAAGTTCAGTTCCCTAAAAATTTCAATATATTGATTTGAAGCTCTTCAACGATGATGAGTCAGACCCAATCATGTGACCAAACCTGAACCACCTGGTATCTGAGGTTTGAAAAAATGTAATGGATTAATAAGCTTATGAGATCACTGTCAGAAGCTGGACATAGAATCAGACTTTATCTATGTCAGTTTCAACACTTTTGGCTACATGTAACAGAAACTCAACCTCATATTAGCTTAACATCTAAAGATACTTGGTTAACACTAAATATCTTATATATCTTTTTATCTTCCTTGTTATTATCTTGTTATTTATCTTCCTATTATCTTTAGGTGTTATTATCTTAACCTCTATCTACAGTTATCTTTAGATGTTGTTATCTTAACATCTATTACAGATAATCTGTAGATAGATGTTAAGATAACAACATCTAAAGATAATAGGAAGATTAGAGAGATTACAGTTTCCAAGCATAGTGAAATAGGATTCCAGCTTCTCTGCAATTTCCTTGGTCTTGGTTTCCTCCATGCATATTAAAGTGTTCTACCATGAATCACCAGGTAAGTAGAGCAAACAATTTTAGTGAGAAAAATAAAAGACACTCACAGTTATTTAACACCCAGTCTTTACCTGGCTCTGTACAAGGCAAATGCATACAATACCTAACCCTCCCAATTATACCCACAGAGAAAGCAAGACATTGAGAGGTTTGGTAGTATGCCCATACTTGCATGTCTGTGCACCAAGAAGCAAGAAGCCAAAGACAGCTGTTTCTGACTACAAAGACCATTCTTGCTTTACCATAACATGCAACAACTTGGACTATCAGGTAGGTGTATATATATATATATATATATATATATATATATATATAGAACCTAAGTTATTACTAATTGAGAATATCATTTTGCAAAAATACAAAGTACATAAGCCCAATTAAAGACAAGGATATGGGGAAGGCATGTCTTTTTATATAGACTGAGGAAGATGTGACATCCTTCTCTCTTCTACTGGGTGTTCCAAGGGCAGTGTGCAGTCTGAGTTTCTAAGGAAGCAGTTTAGAAAATGCTCCACTGCTTTCATTTTCACAGAATAGACATATAAACTACAAAGTAGTAAATAAACTGTAATCCTGCAGACAAATTCTGCTTTCTGCATTCTTCACTTTTTTCTCTAATTTGTTTGGCTAGTATCAGACATAAACTTGTGAGTGAACATAATATATATGTATCACACATGATCCTTTTGTGTGAAATGCACATTATTTGTAGGGTTGAGCTATTCATGTATATTTCTTATAAATCAAGTATGTCAGTGGTCTCATTCCATTTCATTAATAAGAGATTCAGCTCTTCTACTGACCAGGGCAAAGGGTTTTTCATAAAACTAATCTGTAGCTATAACCCAGTAACTTTTTTACCTCTCAAGTTCTGTAAACAATTTATCACTTCAGAGTCTCTTATCAAAATTCAAGAATTCTAGGTTTCTTGACTGTGGAGAATTCCCTCAGACAGTAAGCCTGACAACAAATATCTCTTTGGCTACAATGTGTCAGGGTAAAAATAATTGCATGTTCAGAACAAGCATCCTGGAAGCTTTCCACAGGGCTCATCCTGTTAAAGAAACTACTTTGACTGAGTTTTGAAAACCAGCACCTGATTGAAACAAGAAAAAGAATGTTCCCTTTTGGAGGTGCCTTTTTCTTTGCCTTTGGTCTATGAGCATTTTGTTCACTAAGAGCAATATACAATATTCAGATTTTCTGCTGGACCTGTTAATACACAGTTCATAAATTTTCCCAATTCTCCAGGTTTTGTTTTCAAATTTAGTAAAAAGCTACTCTCACCCAACCATTTGATATTTTCAAATGTTGCTGTGAAATATCAGGGCTTGCATCTTGAATGACAAATCTCTCCGTTTTAATTCCTCTGTAACTGACATGCAGGATTTTGTCTCATCACTTCATATTTAAATCCATTCTTTGGAACTAATAAAGACCTATGGATGGATCAGGGCCACTGATAGGTCAGGAAGCATCTGGGGTTTCTCTTGTTAAATTATCCTATCAGACCGTATATGCCTCCTTTAAGTTTCAGGGTCTATCAAACTGGATTCTATCTTTTCTGATTCTTTTCAATAGTTGAAAAGGTAAAGTGAATAAATAGGAAGGATTAGGAGGAGGATGGGATGGAGATAAAACAGAAGGTGCTTACAGAAAAGATATCTGAAGTGTCTTCTCCTCTCAGGTGTGGATGTAAATTGCAGGCAGAACAAGGCCAGGTAAGTAATTGAGGCAGGATAGTGGCCCAGGTACTCCTTGATAAGTAGCCACCTCCTGCCTGCCTGCCTATAGCTCTTAGTAAAAGAAGTTTTGCTTTCACCTTGAAGAATGTGCTTATATAACATCTCTATGAATAATGAGCTGGACATGTGAGATATCATCCATAGTAAGGGATATTCCAGAGCCACCAGGCTGTGATGGATGTAAAGGACCGATTCCCAACGATTGTCCTTTATGAAAACCTCATAAGTCTGCTTGTTTTTTGTTTTGTTTATTTGTTTTTGTCGTTGTTTGCCTGAGGTGTTCATTTTTAGGGGAGATTTTATCTGCTCAGAGATAGCAAAAGAGAAGCCCTTAGGTTCAGCTAAATCACATTTTCCATGTGTTTTAAAATGGTTAAGTCACAATGCTTTTAGTTGGAACATGTGCTCTCAAGTTAGTTACAGACCCCCCCACCCCCAACACACACACACCATTTCCTACCAGTATATACCAGCCACTCCTCACATTCCCATTACCTTCTTGGCCACTGAAAGCATTTGGGTTTCCCCTTCCTGCCTCAGTTAGGTCAAGGCACTCTTTTTCCAGGATCTAATGTTTTATATGAAACTATCTTATCCTAAATCCTCCAAAACCATTGATTCACGAATGATTCCTCCTTTTATGAGTGCATTCATTCAACACCATTGGGCTTGCTTTGTGCCAGGCACACTCTGCTACATCCTTGAGAAGATACCAGTGTGTCTGAGACATTATCCTTTTTTGTAGAAGTTTATAATTTAGTATGGGAAGCAAATCATTTGTCTCCAGAATGAACATTTCATAATTGAAGGGTCATCATTGGATAAGGAGAGGGAAAGTGGGTAGAATTCGCTAAGAAGTGACTGGTGCCTGAAGAACCCGTGTGTATTGTTGAAATTTTAATTTGTTGTAGCTAATGGAACAACCGCATAATGAGACATCTCCTTCCTCATAGCCTCAATCAGTGACAGGTGAAAATTATAATTTAATTGAACATCTCATAGGAGGGTAGATTTCAGGATTTTATTTAACTTAATTTTCAGGATAAAACACCTTGAACTAAAATGCTGAAGGCTGAGCTGTATCTGAATATAAATTGCAGGTATTTCTTTTTCGTCTAGGTATCTTGGTCAGCACTACCCAATAGAAATAGAGTCATAAATGTAATTTTCAATTTCCTGGCTGCTACATTAAAAAAGTTAAAAGCAGCTGGGCGGGGTGGCTCATGCCTGTAATCCCAACACTTTGGGAGGCTGAGGCGGGTGGATCACCTGAGGTCAGGAGTTCGAGACCAGCCTGGCCAATATAGCGAAACCCCATCTCTACTAAGAATACAAAAAATTAGCCAGACATGGTGGCAGGCACCTGTAATCTCAGCTACTTGGGAGGCTGAGGCAGGAGAATCGCTTGAACCCAGGAGGTGGAGATTGCAGTGAGCAGAGATTGAGCCATTGCACTCCAGCCTGGGCAACAAGAGCGAAACTCTGCCTCAAAAAAAAAAGTTAAAAGCACAAGTAAAATTAACTTTAACAATATATTTAATTTAACCTAATATATTCCAAAATTTATTTCAACATTAAATTCTATGACATGGTAATAAGGAGATATTTGCACTCTTTTTCGTACAAATTCTTTGAAATCTAGTGGGTATGTTACATTTAAAACACATTTTCATTTGGACTAGGCCCATTTCTAGTGTTCAATGCTACATGTGGCTAGCAGAGTTGTTCTAAATGCTCTTAGAGCATCTGCAAATATCTTGGAGCATGCATATGTGTGAGGTAAGTAAAATGTTAGACCTAAATAATGTAGCTACTTTATCCATTTAATGTTCGGAGTTTTGGAAGTAACGTATTTGGTAGCTGATTGATATTTTTACTCAAGCAGAAAATAGTTTCTAGTGGTTCCATCTTAATCATGGCCATTTAATTCATCATAAACTTATTTCAAGAAGAGGTTGCCATTTGCACAGTTACAGCAAACTCTTAAGCTGAGAAGAAATTTGATTTTTCTTGATTACATATAAGCATGTAAAATTTAGTATTTGGACTTAAAGAAAACCTTTTGGTATGACAGAATACTGAAATAGATTTCATTTGATGAACTCTACCTTTGTGCAAAGATATTGAACTCCATTACAAAATTACTCCCCATAAATTTCCTTTTTCTTTCTTATTGTTATGATTATCAAATGCTGATTCATAAACTAGATGTCATAAAGATTTATTTAAGTTTGAGGACAATATCTTCACAGCCAATGATGAGCTTTTCATTATTGAATTTTATTTTCCTGGTCATGTACCTTCTGCCTTTACTACTGTATTGTGTGCTTGTTTTTACCACTGCACACTGCCTGAGTGTTCTGTAACTCCCTTAAGGAGAACTGTATTTTGAAGAGTTCCTTAAGGCTGTTTATTAAGATGGCACTTTGTTTCTTTATTTGTGCTCCAGACACATAAATATTAATAAATCTATTCAGTCAGTCACATAGTTTTAGACCTCAGATGTGTCAGACATGATATCTTAACAAATTTATCTCTATCCCTATCTCCCTCTGATGCAATTTCACTTAGCCAACCTACTTAATGCAATTGCCTAAAGGGATTTCTACTAAGAAAAGAGTACCAAGGAGGGTACCAGATGTTTCACAATCAAGCTTACAGAACAGTTTCCTAGAAATGAGCATATGCAAAGCTATAGGAAGTGATTTAAAAGTGTTAACTCATGTAATCCATTTAACCTCATTAATAAGGTTTAATCTCATCACAACCTTGTGAGAGGAAGAGTATTATTTCCCCCATTTTTACATATTAGGAAACTGAGGGACAGAGATGCTAAGTAACTTGCCCCACAACTATAACTAGTAAGTAGAGTTGGGCCCAGCATTCTGGCCCGAGAGGCTGTGCTCTTAACTGCTGCCTCACACCCCTTTTCCACTGATACATGCAAGAAAATCCACATGATTCCCAGCATGATTTTTGCTGAGCCCTTCCAAGGAGGCTGAAAGGAACAGAGGGTACATTACTGTATAGAACACACAGGAAATATTTTATTAGTTTCCAGATGGAGCAAAGAATAGAGTACAAATATTTCAGTAGAGCTCCACAGCTCTCCTTAGGGAGCCCACTCTCGCATCCGTAGCCCCCCTAGTTGAGGTACCGCCTGTAGTCCCCCGGCCTCAGCAGGTGCTGCCCCTCCAGTAGTTGGGCAGCTCATAGAGGACCCAGGAGCCCTCCAGTACATTGAAGGAGTGGATCTCACTGAGGTGGAAGTGGTCGTGAAGAGAGGAGCAGTCCTCAGTGATCTCCACCATCTGTCCCCTATAATCCTCTCGCTCATAGATCCTGAGCCTGGGGGTTCAGCAAACAGCAGATGAGGGAAAGTCAGAAAACCTGACCTCATTTCAGCAGGCACCCCTGGGGAATGGACTTTAAAAAAATCTTTGCTGTATCAAAGGTGACCAAACTAAAAGAAAGGGACTGCTAATACCAGGGGCGTTATGTATAGTTGGGTATGTTGTCCACTGTGAAATTCAAGAGGGTGTCATTCCCCATTCTTTTGGTATGAATGATGCTCCCTAGGGCTTTTGGTACAATCTACATGAACAGACACACTGGTTCTGCTCAGGACCACTTTCAGGTATTTTATGTATTTGTTTCATTCTCTCCTTTATAGATTTGTGGTGGTTTGGGGCTCTCCCTGTAGGACATACAAAATAATCAGATTTTAAACAAAAAGATAAATGTGTCCCTGGCAACAGGTATTATTTTGAATCTCAATAACATTAGAAGCTAGAGGGAGAGGAGGTTGAATTGCTTTTACCCAAGCAAGGCACAGATTGGTGGCAATTCAGGAAGAGAGTCCAGCCTGGGCAATCCATTCATCTGTGCCTTTCTGGTTTAAGCCCTGCTGCTCTAACATGCTAAAAAACAAGAGCCATCACAAAGACTAGGTTTCAGTTCTCAGCTCCAACATGTGCTCCTGCAAATCAGTTTTAGGTAATAACCAAAAATGGAAGTTCAAGATCTTGAAAGAGGCCTGTACAGCATCAAAGAGTATAAAATCTTTAGAAAAACGGAAAGTTAGGCTGTTTCTCCTGAGCTATTCCTGCCTTTCTCTCTTGAGCTGTTCTTCCTTTATCTGCTTGTTTCTTTCCCTTGTTGCAATATGTTTCCTCTTCCACCACTAAAACCCTCTTTAGGAGAGATTCTCAAAAGCAGTTCCTCTTGTGGTATGCACAACTGCTAATAAGGTATTTTACATTGGTCAGCATTCCGTGTTTGCAAAGGACTGACATGTTGCTTCATTTGTTCTTCACAACACCCTGGAACATGTGGAGCAACGTTAAAGCCTTTTCCCCTTTTACTAGAAAACTAAAGACTGGATCTTACAGTCTGTAATTAGAAGAGTTGGAACTTGAAATTAGAAATCTAAGTTTTTGGGCTCCAATGCCAGACTGGGTCCTTATCAAGCTGTTAAACCCTGTGAGGGGATTTCAGACTTCACAAAAGTGGTTCATTTTCCTGGGACTCTCTCACAGTCAACTTAGGGAATCCCTAACTGTGAAATTCCAGGCTGCTGGGGCTTCATTTAGGTAACAGTGGGCCCTGCAGGAGCTATTGGAATCTCATTGTTGGTTACTGGTTTGCCCAATCAGAAGGCAGGACTTGAGAGACCCTTGATGTTCATAATAGTTAATACTCGGGGGTGGGGATTGGCCTGTGCCAGGTGCCCTCCTTTCAACCTCATTGCAACCTTAGAAAGGAACTATTGTTATTAGTCCTAATTCATAGGCAAAGAGTACCGAGCATAGGTACTCTTCAAGAAATAGCCAAGTACCTAGTTTAGGACCACCTGAGAGCAAGGAATTCTGTTGCTCATTCATCACCTGTGGCATAGACGCTCTGAGCTAATGCCATGCACAACTTATTCCCAGTAGAGGTGAATTTGACTTTAGCAAAATAAAATGACCAGTTAAAAGCACTGCATCACATACTTTTTCAGTGGGAGGAAACCTTACGGATGTTAATAAAGGAAAAGAGAATATAGTTAGAGCCAGAAAAAAGAAGCCTGCCATCCCATCCCGTCGCCTGTCATGTGAATCATCCATGTGGATCACTGATGCGACTGGAGGGCACGGAAGGGCCCGGATGGGACTGCACTCACGTGGGGGATGAGGCGGCAGGAGCGGACCGAGTTGCTGAGGCCCATCCACTGCTGGTGGTCGGCATAGTCGCCGCGGCGCAGGAACTACTGGAGGCCCCAGTAGTTGGGCTGCTCATAGAGCACCCAGCAGCCGCTGTCCACGCGCACCGAGTTGCAGCGGCTCAAGTAGGGCTGCAGATTGGGGTGGTCACTGCTGCATTCGTAGTGGCGGCCCTGGAAGCCCCAGTCCTCGTAGAGGGTGATCTGCAAGGCAAGGCGAGGCAAGGCGAGGGCTCACAGGCCTGCCCCTGCCCTAGTCTCCGGCCCCACCATGCAGGAAGCTGCCGGGGCCCTGGGCGTGGGCTGGGCTCCCCTTCCCCATGGCTGGCTGGGGCTGAGCGGGTGGGGCAGCATTGTCGGGTGTTGTCATTGTTTGAAGATGAATTAAGGGATGATTGGTTTATTTTTTAAAATCATTGATGATTAATACAGTTATTCATGATGCTTTTTAAATTTCAACTTTACTTTTAATCTAATGTATATAGCTTTGTGTGGAACGGATCCCTAAGTAAAACTTTCCATTAAGACTGAAAATAAATAGCATGTCTGTCTATATATGTATACATATAGACAGATATATATATATAAATATGTAATATATATTAGTTATGGATAATATATAATACATATATTAGTTAAGAAATCATGGAAAAGATTTTTTCTTTTTTTTGTATGAGCAAAAGAAGATAAATAGTATAAAATACATTAGGCACAAATCTTAGTAGGAATATTATTTTAAAATCTATATTTATCCTCTCCTCCCCAAAAGCTCCACTAAAGCACTTAAGCTTTTCCTCTAAGCTCTGGGGGTAGAGGGGTGGGACCCAAAAATAGTCATAGAAAATAATGCAAAGTAAAATGAAGAATTCAACTGCTGTCAAATAAAGAATGCATTGCTAAGTATGTTGGTGAAGAAAATGAAATACTTGAATCACCAGGGTCTCAAAAGTACTTTCTCCTAAAGGCTCGTAGCATGTTTACCTAAAGAGATTTGGAAAAACCTACTTCTTCCAGCTGCTTTATTATTTGAACCATTTGATCAATATTGAAACTATTCCCAAGACAAAATTCAAGTAATGAATTTCCTAATAACTGGATTTCTTCCTGAAGTATGTTTTTAAGCCATTCTGAGGATAAAATATTTAAAGCCATTATCTTCCCCCTCTAAGTTATATGAACTCAGTAATTGAGTTTGTCTCAGTAAAAGGCAGTTGCAATTTCCTAACACTGATCATAGAAAAGTACCAAGGTTCTCAAAAGAGAACTAAAATTATAAAATTAAAAACATTGGTTTCTAAAAACACTGTAATAGAGTATTTGTAATATATTTAAAATATTTGGTCTGTGAGTTTTTAAATATAATGTATAATATGCATTTACATATAACCTTATGATAATAATTCACAAAATTCTACTGGCATCCTTTTATACAAAGTGAAGATGTTCAGTTTAGAGATCTCAGAGATTTTAGAGGTCATCTTTATCATAAATTTCTATTTGTCACCAAAGAAGGAAAAACAGATATCAGATAGCAATTGCAAAAATAGACTGGCTTTATGTTTATTCTATTTTTAAAAACTGTAAATTAGGATACAAAAAAGTACGTCAGACTTGCTGTTGCATTCCCAAATTACCATTTAAAGGATAAAGCAACTGTTTGCTCAGATGTAAATTACCTTCACTATATTTGCTCCTTAGAGAAATTTCTTTCAAACGCCTATCTTAGTAAGTGTTGAGATAATTAAACCACCTTTTCTTAGAAAGCAAGGATGTAACACAGCTGCTTTGAATAAAATAATTGAATATTTCTTTCCACAGTCTTACTCTAGTTAATATCTAATTTCTAAAATTCTTCTCAAACACTGTCTTCTTCTTATTGTTCTTTTTTAAAACAGCTTTATTGAAGTATTATTGACATATACAAAGAAATGTATATATTTAATGAGAATTTGATGAGTTTGGACATACACAAACACCCATAATACCATCACTACAATCAAGGTAACAGACATATCCAATACTTCCCAAAGTTTCCTCATGCCCCTCCTTTTTTATTTTGTTTTATTTTCATGTCAAGAACACTTACCACAGTATCTTTACTTTTTTTTTTTTCAATGCACAATACCATATTATTAACTACAGGCACTGTGTTGTACAGTGGATCCCAAAAACTTACTCATCTTGTGTAACTGAATCGTTATATTGATTGAACAACTCCTCACTTCCTTCACCTCCAAGCCCCTGGAAACTGCTATTGTATTCTCTGTTTCTGTGAGTTTGACTATTAAAGATACCTCATAAAAGTGGTTTCATGAAGTATTTGTTCTGAAACTGGCTTATTTCACTTAACATAATGTTCTCCAGCTTCATGCATGTTGTCACCAATGGCAGGATTTTCTTTTCTTTCTTTCTTTTTTTTTTTTTTTGAGGCTGAATTATAGTCTGTTGTATGTATATATATATACCACATTTTCTTCATTCTTCATCTGTGGAATGACACAAATTGTTTCCATATCTTGGTTATTGTGAATAATGCTACAGTGAACCTGGGAGTGCATTTTCTTTTCAAGATCCTGATTTTAATTATTTGAGATAAATACCGTAAGAGAGATTGCTACATTATCTGGTAGTTCTATTTTTAATTTTGTGAGGAAACTCCATACTATTTTTCATATCTACTGCACCATTTCACATTCCCACCAACAGTGTATAATAATTCCAAATTTTCCACATCCTTACCAACACTTATCTTGTATTTTTTTGGTAACTACCGTCCCGTCCTAACAAATGTGAGATGATATCTCATTGTAGTTTTGATTTGCATTTCTCTGAGAATTAGTGATGTTTAACAAGTTTTCATTTACCTGTTGGTCATCTATATGCCTTCTGTAAAGAAGTATCTGTTCAAATCCTTTTCCCACTTTTCCCCTGTGTTATTTGAATGCCAGACATTGTGAATTTTACAGTTTGACGGGTGCAGGGTTTTTTTTTTTTCTTCAGTCATTCTAAATAGTGACTTACTTAATTTTGTTGTACAGTTATGTTACATGATTCAGTTAGATCAGTTAGAACCTTTAAATGTTCTTTTATGCTTTTGGAATACTATACCCAATGCTGTGTGTGTTTGAGGCCTCTTTGCTCTGGTTGGTGGGAACAGGAATGATAGCGATAGCTAACCCTGTGTGAGCTCTGGGAATCTTGTTAGCCCCATCTTACAAAGTTACTAAATAGAAATCTGAAGGATTAGTAGAAGTTGATGACAAAGAGAGTCACAGTAGGTCTAGATTATTAATGGGAACAGGAATTATAGCGATAGCTAACCCTGTGTGAGCTCTGGGAATCTTGTTAGCCCCATCTTACAAAGTTACTAAATAGAAATCTGAAGGATTAGTAGAAGTTGATGACAAAGAGAGTCACAGTAGGTCTAGATTATTAATGGGAACAGGGAGAGAACACAGCAAATGGAAGACATGCTCATGAGTGGATCACAATCACAGGCAAGATGCAATTGTGCTATTGCCATGTAAGCATCTCAGAGCACGAGTATGGTACCTAGCTGTCTCTCCCAGTTCTGACACTAACTAGCAGACAGTTTTGGAATAAACCTTCAGACCTGTTTCCTCTGGAGAATACATGTTGGACTCCTGCTAATTTATGAGCTTTACCTAAAGACTCTGCCTGAGTAACCTGGAGAAAGAAACTGCACAGAACCTATTGATGACTCATCTTATGGAGTCAGTAACAACTATCAGTTGATTTCCATTTTATAGATGATATTTGGCATTCTAGGTATTATTCAGATTACAGATTATTCTAGGTATTATTTCACAGGAAAGTACTGCCAACAATTCAGATGAAGGAAGAATGTTGAACAGCAGAGCTTCTGTACTCAGCCAAGTAGTAGATTTTCAAATATAAGATTAAATAAATTATTTTAAGCAAAAGGACAAAGACAAATTCCTCAGATTAGACTAAAAGGAATATTCATGGCTTACCTTCATATAAACTAGGGCATTGAAATTTAAAGAGATTATTTAAAATAAGAAGGAAATATAGATGAGGTCAAGTTCTCATCCTTGTCTTTCCTCCTTCACTTACACATCTAGGTTAATCCCTTCATGAGGAGATTTAAACCTTTTGTATGTAAGTTCATTCTGCCCTCTTTTAGCATCTCCTTCTTGCTTTTAGATCTGTCTGCTCAGATTTAATTTGAGGTGAGTTTCTAAATTATTATTCTAAGTTTAAGAGAACTAGAATTCTGAATCAACTGCTATTTCACCCAGAAGCCGTAGGTACAGTCAGTTTCCTGGAGGACTGTGATACCACAAGATGAATTGTTCATGTGTGACTACAGCAAAAGATCTGGAACGATTCTTAACAAATTAATAGTAAATTAGGAACAAGTTCAAACCTGAGGCATTCTGTTGCTTTGACTATTCCAGGGTGTTTCATTCGTTGAGTAATTACAAAGGCAGATTACTGAACCAATTCATAAAATGAAGACTAGCCTTCCAGAAACTCTATTCTCTTCTCATGGAATTTTAAAATGAGGTTTCTTTCATTAATATTCTTCACCTCTTTTACCCCAAAAGATAAGCAAGTAAAAAAACCTTACATAGTGTCAAAGGATATATTAGCCCAATTAAAAGAAAATACATGAATGTCAAATATTTTCTTATGCGTAATTCCCTGTTACTACAAATAAAAAAGGCCCAAGAGACCAAACTATGTATTTCCAAACAAACAAAACAAACAAAAGCAGTGATCTAAGACTGGAGATGTTAAAACTGTATTCCCAAGACTATATAGATTGACTGTGAAATTATTTTTCCAAGAAATAAATCTGGGACAACTAAAGATCAATGGTTTTCTAACATGTAGGAGAGGAGAGGATATACATTATTCAGTACTATTTTCATATATTTTATAAAAGTTTTATATAGTGTTTTGATAACAAATTTTTGGGGTTTCTATTAAAGCATTTAGAGTATTCTAATACATCCTCTTCCTTTCCTGCATGGTGCTGGTGAACATCTGGTCCCAATCTTTTCTTCTGTATTTCCACACAGACTATAAACCTTTCATTATACATTCTTTCTGTCAATGTGTATTTATCTCACCAATTCTGTTCAGTACCTTTGCTCTTTTTGCTTGACCTGGGATATATTCCACTTTGTTTAGTGGACTTGTTACAAAACTCTAGTGAAGTAACATTCTTGCCCAGCTCACCAGCAGTAGTGGAGAAAATAAAAATCATTTATCTGCATTTCAATTTCATTCAACTCAGGTCAATTCAGTGGGCATATTTAAACACTTACCATGTGCTCATCATTATGTTAATATAGAGCAGTCACACATCAAAGATACTTATCAGGTACAGTGCTTTGTATTATTTCATTTATTCTCACAAAACTTCACCATTTCTTTTCTCCCTTTTATAGGTGAGAAGACTAAGGCATCACTGTATCATGTTGCTTTATGTAGTTATGAGAATTAGATGAGCAAATAATGTAGCAAATTGCCTACCTTGTAAGTTTTTAATAAATATTTTATCCCACTATGTTTTTTATAGATATCCAACTGAATGACCAGGCAGAAAATTCAGAGAACTGTCATCCATGATTTTAGTAAATAATAAATATAGACACTACTGCCTGAAGAGCATCAGGCAGAGGAGAGACAGAGGCTCCCATTATAAGTGGAGCTTGCTACACTAAGTGTCTTTACCCAGCAAACCCAGTGTTCTAGAGTATGATTTTCATTTGTTACTATGGGAAGTTGCAAGTGAATTCAGAATCTTCTGGTTGGAGACATTGCAAGTTCCTTTAGTGCCTCAATCTCATGCTCCTTTGGAAGATTGCACATACCCTACTTTAGGGAGCTGATTTTTCCTTTTTTAAAAACTCTCTTGTGAAGAAGAATTCTCTACCTCCCTTAGCAAAATATGTGGTGTCTTGTTATACTTTAGGTCAGGAAACACTTCCTTGAAACTCAAACTCATCTCTTCTGTGTTTAGTAGAAAAGCAGCATGATAATATATGGAATTTCTTTACTAGAAGGGACTTTGGAAATCATTTGGATGAACATTATGATTTTGCAGATGAGGTCAAACAATTGTGTCAGAATCCAGATTAGAACTTAGTTTCCTTTATTTTTAGTTGAACATTCTTTCTACTCTGCCATTCTGTCTCCTTATGGCTAAACAGTGTCATAGCTTTCAATCCACTTCCATTCACTGTATGAAAGCTGGCACATTTGTATGTCTGCCATAGAAGTTTCAATAAGTTCCCATAATACTCAATATTACTACCACTCCAAAATGTTATTGTTGTTTAGAAATCATAGGTAAATGAACCTCACTGACATAGGTTTGCATAAATTTACAAAACTAAAAATGGTTTCTTAAAGGAAAAGGAGCCCATTAGTAGCTTGATTAAGTCAGTCCATTAATCCTATAGATGTTCAGCTCCACACAAGAGACGACATGAAACTTCATGATTATCTCAGGAATTTTATTATTGATATTTCTGATCCAGAAAACAATTATTGAATCTTCAGTTGGTGCCCCAGAACCAAAAAAAAAGTTCACTGGAAGAAGAAAATAAACACAGCCTTATTGAGTATTATTAAAAAGAGGTGAAAGTCTCTCAGGCAGAAGAAAAAGACTTGGTGGAATTGATCCATAACACGGAGAGATCAGAGGGCAAATGATTCACACCTGAATAGGCATGGAAAGCAAAATTCCAAAGGAGAAGAGAAATTTGAGCCATAGAAAAGAATATTTAAAGACTATCGCAACAAGCCAATACTAGCTATACATCTGGATGAGGAGTAAATCACAGATTTCGACGTCTTCTTTATGCTTTTGTTTTCCAAATGAATCCATGTTAAATTTATAATTTTTAAAAACCTTGACCATATGCACACATGTGGTTTTGTCAGTTTTTTGTTGGATGAGAAATAAACAGAGATAGGAATACTCTCTAAAGATAATGTTCAGAACAAAAAACATACAATTAACTTATTAAATTGAAAAAAAGAGTTTCTAGAAAGCTGGCTGGAAATAGGGCTATCCCTGTGAGGTAAAGAAAAGGAGCCTATGGATGGTGCTTAACACTAACTTAAATTACTTCCAAACCACCATTTTCATTTAATTAATTGTTATTTCATTCAGGACCCAGTAGGTAGTTTCCAACTTTTTACTGCAATGAACAATTCTACAGTGAGTATCCTTGTGAGCAGAACCTTCCTTCCAGGATGTTAACACCACTTCTACCATCTGCATTCCTGACCAGAAAAGTTCAGCTTATTTCTATCTTACTTTTCTTCCCTTAGACATGTCTTTGGTTTGAGAATGTGACTTTGACATTTCCCAGGCTTTAGAGTTTCTACAGTAAAATCTTAAGGAGAGCAGCAGGAACATTGCTAATGGGATTTAAAGCATGAGAAAAACAATCACAAATTTCCGCTCCCTGAGGTGAACGCTTTGCATTTTAGGATGGGCTCTTTTAAAGGTATTCAATTAGGAAAAGAGGAAGTCAAATTGTCCCTGTTTGCAGACGACATGATTGTATATTTAGAAAACCCCATCCTCTCAGCCTCAAATCTCCTTAAGATGATCAGCAACTTCAGCAAAGTCTCAGGATACAAAATCAATGTACAAAAATCACAAGCATTCTTATACACCAATAACAGACAAACAGAGAGCCAAATCATGAGTGAACTCCCATTCACAATTGCTTCAAAGAGAATAAAATACCTAGGAATCCAACTTACAAGGGATGTGAAGGACCTCTTCAAGGAGAACTACAAACCACTGCTCAATGAAGTAAAAGAGGACACAAACAAACGGAAGAACATTCCATGCTCATGGATAGGAAGAATCAATATCATGAAAATGGCCATACTGCCCAAGGGAATTTATAGATTCACTGCCACCCCCATCAAGCTACCAATGACTTCCTTCACAGAATTGGAAAAAACTACTTTAAAGTTCATATGGAACAAACAAAGAGCCCGCATTGCCAAGACAATCCTAAGTCAAAAGAACAAAGCTGGAGGCATCATGCTACCTGACTTCAAACTATACTACAAGGCTACAGTAACCAAAACAGCATGGTAGTGGTACCAAAACAGAGATATAGACCAATGGAACAGATGGAGCCCCCGGAAATAATACCACACATCTACAACCACCTGGTCTTTGACAAACCCGACAAAAACAAGAAATGGGGAAAGGATTCCCTATTTAATAAATGGTGCTGGGAAAACTGGCTAGCCACATGTACAAAGCTGAAACTGGATCCCTTCCTTACATCTTATATAAAAATTAATTCAAAATGGATTAAAGACTTAACTGTTAGACCTAAAACCATAAAAACCCTAGAAGAAAACCTAGGCAATACCATTCAGGACATAGGCATGGGCAAGGACTTCATGTCTAAAACACCAAAAGCAATGGCAACATAAGCCAAAATAGACAAATGGGATCTAATTAAACTAAAGAGCTTCTGCACAGCAAAAGAAACTACCATCAGAGTGAACAGGCAACCTACAAAATGGGAGAAAATTTTTGCAATCTACTCATCTGACAAAGGGCTAATATCCAGAATCTACAAAGAACTCAAACAAATTTACAAGAAAAAAAAAAATCCCATCAAAAAGTGGGCGAAGGATATGAACAGACACTTCTCAAAAGAAGACATTTATGCAGCCAAAAGACACATGAAAAAATGCTCATCATCACTGGCCATCAGAGAAATGCAAATCAAAACCACAATGAGATACCATCTCACACCAGTTAGAATGGCAATCATTAAAAAGTCAGGAAACAACAGGTGCTGGAGAGGATGTGGAGAAATAGGAACACTTTGACACTGTTGGTGGGACTGTAAACTAGTTCAACCATTGTGGAACACAGTGTGGTGATTCCTCAAGGATCTAGAACTAGAAATACCATTTGACCCAGCCATCGCATTACTGGGTATATACCCAAAGGATTATAAATCATGCTGCTATAAAGACACATGCACACATATGTTCATTGCGGCACTATTCACAATAGCAAAGACTTGGAACCAACCCAAATGTCCAACAATGATAGACTGGATTAAGAAAATGTGGCACATATACACCACAGAATACTATGCAGCCATAAAAAATGATGAGTTCATGTCCTTTGTAGGGACATGGATGAAGCTGGAAACCATCATTCTCAGCAACCTATTGCAAGGACAAAAAAGCAAACATCGCATGTTCTCACTCACAGGTGGGAATTGCACAATGAGAACACTTGGACACAGGAAGGGGAACATCACACACTGGGGACTGTCATTGGGTGGGGGAATGGGGGAGGAATAGCATTAGGAGATATATCTAATGTAAATGATGAGTTAATGGGTGCAGCACACCAACATGGCACATGTATACATATGTAACACACCTGCACGTTGTGCACATGTATCCTAGAACTTAAAGTATAATAATAAAAAAAGTGATAGAAATAAAAAAAATTATGTATAAAGAAGACAACAACAACAACAAAAAAAGAAAGAAAGAAAGCAGTACCATTGCATGTGTTCCTTTAGGAGATTATTGAGATTTTTGAGTGTGGCATTCTACAAATGTTGGATTGGGGTTCGATTCACTTCTTATATGGAAAGGCAGGGTCAAACCTTTCATTAAGAGTCTGTTAACAGGTTTATAAACCTGATTGGGTAATTCCATTAGGTATATAATACCAAATAATGTTACTATAATATATCACAGCATAATGGAAGAGCTGGAAATAGGACTTGACTGCACCTCTATGAGGATGATAAATGCATCAGTAGTCCTGTAGTCTACTTGTCACTCGTTTACTTTCTTAGAAACAGCAACTCATGTGATGCCAAAAAATCCACCAGAGAAAAAAGAATGGGGAGAACCCAGAAGGCACAAGGGGTAGACCCTCCTAGCTATTTTCAACACCGACGTTAGGGCCGAGAGATAATGTAAGACACTGAAAAAGAGTGCTTTGAAGCAAAATCCATTCTTTTATACTTAGTCCATGTGTCTCTCCCTTAGTCTCTTACATCAGATACTTGTTATTGAGAAATAGAATACTATTTGTTGATGTTTGAAAGGAAGTTTGTGTAAACTGAAAAAAAAGTTGTCATATTTATTTCCATGTGTAAACTTGGTAAAATAATAGTTCACAACTACTGAAAAACCTACAGTATGCCAGGCCCTGTGCTAAGCCTCTTACAGGGATTGCCTGTATTAATACTCTCAGCAAGCTTATGTGGCAAGTGCTTTATTGCTCCCCATTTTACAGCTGAGAAAAGGAGGCACAGTCATATTAAATAACTTCCTCCAGATCACACTGCTAGCAAGCCATAGAATACAAACAAAATGGGGAATTGCAACTGTAACCCAAGGTTTTAGCTTGTTCACCACAGTAGCAAGTGGATACTTTACTCATAAATAAATGACTCAATCTATTAGTTTAAGTAAAAATTCTATAAAACACTACATATATCGTACAAAGTAAAAATATATTGCATTGATGTATTTTAACTATACAGTGATAAGGATAAAATATTTTCTGCTTTTAATAAAACAGACACTTCTAGAATTAAAGGCATCATCATAAAGCCTTTGAGTACTGCAGTTTCATAAACTGTAAAATAGATTATAACAGTGTGTCAAAGAATTGTTAACAAAATAGATTATAGATAGGATGCATTTGAACACAAGTAGTACAAAGCTGAATATAACTGGTGTAAATAATAAGGACATTCATATTTAGATAAATACATGGCAGTCTAGAAAAAGGGTACCCTTGGGAAAATGCCATGCTCTGATTGGCATTAGCCTAGGCTTTGAGGCATGGGGGAATGAAAGTACTATGGAATTGGTCTAGAGATGAGAATTACTTTCTTTTAAGTCATGTGAGCTTTATTAAAGACAGGTAGATACCTGAGCCCCATCATTGCTTTGTTAAGAAAGAGGGAGGTTGAATAGCTGCTGCCTTATGTCCATTACATGTTATTATGTCCATTAGAAGTCAAAAGAGATAACAACCATGCATGGATGTTTTAGAAAGCCTAGGTACATTTTATTTTATTTTATTTTTGTCATGAATTAAATGATATTTATTTATTTTTTTTAATTTTTTTAAAATTATACTTTAAGTTTTAGGGTACATGTGCACATTGTGCAGGTTAGTTACATATGTTTACATGTGCCATGCTGGTGCGCTGCACCCACTAACTCGTCATCTAGCATTAGGTATATCTCCCAATGCTATCCCTCCCCCCTCCCCCCACCCCACCACAGTCCCCAGAGTGTGATATTCCCCTTCCTGTGTCCATGTGATCTCATTGTTCAATTCCCACCTATGAGTGAGAATATGCGGTGTTTCGTTTTTTGTTCTTGCGATAGTTTGCTGAGAATGATGATTTCCAATTTCATCCATGTCCCTACAAAGGACATGAACTCATCATTTTTTATGGCTGCATAGTATTCCGTGGTGTATATGTGCCACATTTTCTTAATCCAGTCTATCATTGTTGGACATTTGGGTTGGTTCCAAGTCTTTGCTATTGTGAATAATGCCACAATAAACATACGTGTGCATGTGTCTTTATAGCAGCAAGATTTATAATCCTTTGGGTATATACCCAGTAATGGGATGGCTGGGTCAAATGGTATTTCCAGTTCTACATCCCTGAGGAATCTCCACACTGACTTCCACAATGGTTGAACTAGTTTACAGTCCCACCAACAGTGTCAAAGTGTTCCTATTTCTCCACATCCTCTCCAGCACCTGTTGTTTCCTGACTTTTTAATGATTGCCATTCTAACTGGTGTGAGATGGTATCTCATTGTGGTTTTGATTTGCA
The DNA here is from genome assembly GCF_029289425.2 of Pan paniscus. NCBI lineage: Eukaryota > Metazoa > Chordata > Mammalia > Primates > Hominidae > Pan > Pan paniscus. Next base: position 111,761,106 of record NC_073262.2, on the reverse strand, counting down.
TTTCTCTGATGGCCAGTGATGATGAGCATTTTTTCATGTGTCTTTTGGCTGCATAAATGTCTTCTTTTGAGAAGTGTCTGTTCATGTCCTTCACCCACTTTTTGATGGGGTTGTTTGTTTTTTTCTTGTAAATGTGTTTGAGTTCATTGTAGATTCTGGATATTAGCCCTTTGTCAAACGAGTAGGTTGCGAAAATTTTCTCCCATTTTGTAGGTTGCCTGTTCACTCTAATGGTAGTTTCTTTTGCTGTGCAGAAGCTCTTTAGTTTAATTAGATCGCATTTGTCAATTTTGTCTTTTGTTGCCATTGCTTTTGGTGTTTTGGACATGAAGTCCTTGCCCATGCCTATGTCCTGAATGGTGATGCCTAGGTTTTCTCCTAGGGTTTTTATGGTTTTAGGTCTGACGTTTAAGTCTTTAATCCATCTTGAATTGATTTTTGTATAAGGTGTAAGGAAGGGATCCAGTTTCAGCTTTGTACATGTGGCTAGCCAGTTTTCCCAGCACCATTTATTAAATAGGGAATCCTTTTCCCATTGCTTGTTTTTCTCAGGTTTGTCAAAGATCAGATAGTTGTAAACATGCGGTGTTATTTCTGAGGGCTCTGTTCTGTTCCATTGATCTATATCTCTGTTTTGGTACCAGTACCATGCTGTTTTGGTTACTGTAGCCTTGTAGTATAGTTTGAAGTCAGGTAGCGTGATGCCTCCAGCTTTGTTCTTTTGGCTTAGGGTTGCCTTGGTGATGCAGGCTCTTTTTTGGTTCCATATGAACTTTAAAGTAGTTTTTTCCAATTCTGTGAAGAAAGTCGTTGGTAGCTTGATGGGGATGGCATTGAATCTGTAAATTACCTTGGGCAGTATGGCCATTTTCGTGATATTGATTCTTCCTACCCATGAGCATGGAATGTTCTTCCATTTGTTTGTATCCTCTTTTATTTCCTTGAGCAGTGGTTTGTAGTTCTCCTTGAAGAGGTCCTTCACATCCCTTGTAAGTTGGATTCCTAGGTATTTTATTCTCTTTGAAGCAATTGTGAATGGGAGTTCACTCATGATTTGGCTCTCTGTTTGTCTGTTATTGGTGTATAAGAATGCTTGTGATTTTTGTACATTGATTTTGTATCCTGAGACTTTGCTGAAGTTGCTTATCAGCTTAAGGAGATTTTGGGCTGAGACAATGGGGTTTTCTAGATATACAATCATGTCGTCTGCAAACAGGGACAATTTGACTTCCTCTTTTCCTAACTGAATACCCTTTATTTCCTTCTCCTGCCTAATTGCCCTGGCCAGAACTTCCAACACTATGTTGAATAGGAGTGGTGAGAGAGGGCATCCCTGTCTTGTGCCAGTTTTCAAAGGGAATGCTTCCAGTTTTTGCCCATTCAGTATGATATTGGCTGTGGGTTTGTCATAGATAGCTCTTATTATTTTGAAATACGTCCCATCCATACCTAATTTATTGAGAGTTTTTAGCATGAAGGGTTGTTGAATTTTGTCAAAGGCTTTTTCTGCATCTATTGAGATAATCATGTGGTTTTTGTCTTTGGCTCTGTTTATATGCTGGATTACATTTATTGATTTGCGTATATTGAACCAGCCTTGCATCCCAGGGATGAAGCCCACTTGATCATGGTGGATAAGCTTTTTGATGTGCTGCTGGATTTGGTTTGCCAGTATTTTATTGAGGATTTTTGCATCAATGTTCATCAAGGATATTGGTCTAAAATTCTCTTTTTTGGTTGTGTCTCTGCCAGGCTTTGGTATCAGAATGATGCTGGCCTCATAAAATGAGTTAGGGAGGATTCCCTCTTTTTCTATTGATTGGAATAGTTTCAGAAGGAATGGTACCAGTTCCTCCTTGTACCTCTGATAGAATTCAGCTGTGAATCCATCTGGTCCTGGACTCTTTTTCGTTGGTAAACTATTGATTATTGCCACAATTTCAGCTCCTGTTATTGGTCTAGTCAGAGATTCAACTTCTTCCTGGTTTAGTCTTGGGAGAGTGTATGTGTCGAGGAATTTATCCATTTCTTCTAGATTTTCTAGTTTATTTGCATAGAGGTGTTTGTAGTATTCTCTGATGGTAGTTTGTATTTCTGTGGGATCGGTGGTGATATCCCCTTTATCATTTTTTATTGTGTCTCTTTGATTCTTCTCTCTTTTTTTCTTTATTAGTCTTGCTAGCTGTCTATCAATTTTGTTGATCCTTTCAAAAAACCAGCTCCTGGATTCATTAATTTTTTGAAGGGTTTTTTGTGTCTCTATTTCCTTCAGTTCTGCTCTGATTTTAGTTATTTCTTGCCTTCTCCTAGCTTTTGAATGTGTTTGCTCTTGCTTTTCTAGTTCTTTTAATTGTGATGTTAGGGTGTCAATTTTGGATCTTTCCTGCTTTGTCTTGTGGGCATTTAGTGCTATAAATTTCCCTCTACACACTGCTTTGAATGCGTCCCAGAGATTCTGGTATGTTGTGTCTTTGTTCTTGTTGGTTTCAAAGAACATCTTTATTTCTGCCTTCATTTTGTTATGTATCCAGCAGTCATTCAGGAGCAGGTTGTCCAGTTTCCATGTAGTTGAGCGGTTTTGAGTGAGATTCTTAATCCTGAGTTCTAGTTTGATTGCACTGTGGTCTGAGAGATAATTTGTTATAATTTCTGTTCTTTTACATTTGCTGAGGAGAGCTTTACTTCCAAGTATGTGGTCAATTTTGGAATAGGTGTGGTGTGGTGCTGAAAAAAATGTATATTGTGTTGATTTGGGGTGGAGAGTTCTGTAGATGTCTATTAGGTCCGCTTGGTGCGAGCTGAGTTCAATTCCTGGGTATCCTTGTTGACTTTCTGTGGCGTTGATCTGTCTAATGTTGACAGTGGGGTGTTAAATTCTCCCATTATTAATGTGTGGGAGTCTAAATCTCTTTGTAGGTCACTCAGGACTTGCTTTATGAATCTGGGTGCTCCTGTATTGGGTGCATATATATTTAGGATAGTTAGCTCTTCTTGTTGAATTGATCCCTTTACCATTATGTAATGGCCTTCTTTGTCTCTTTTGATCTTTGTTGGTTTAAAGTCTGTTTTATCAGAGACTAGGATTGCAACCCCTGCCTTTTTTTGTTTTCCATTTGCTTGGTAGATCTTCTTCCATCCTTTTATTTTGAGCCTATGTGTGTCTCCGCACATGAGATGGGTTTCCTGAATACAGCACACTGATGGGTCTTGACTCTTTATCCAATTTGCCAGTCTGTGTCTTTTAATTGGAGCATTTAGTCCATTTACATTTAAAGTTAATATTGTTATGTGTGAATTTGATCCTGTCATTATGATGTTAGCTGGTGATTTTGCTCGTTAGTTGATGCAGTTTCTTCCTAGTCTTGATGGTCTTTACATTTTGGCATGATTTTGCAGCAGCTGGTACCGGTTGTTCCTTTCCATGTTTAGCGCTTCCTTCAGGAGCTCTTTTAGGGCAGGCCTTCTGGTGACAAAATCTCTCAGCATTTGTTTGTCTGTAAAGTATTTTATTTCTCCTTCACTTATGAAGCTTAGTTTGGCTGGATATGAAATTCTGGGTTGAAAATTCTTTTCTTTAAGAATGTTGAATATTGGCCCCCACTCTCTTCTGGCTTGTAGGGTTTCTGCCGAGAGATCCGCTGTTAGTCTGATGGGCTTCCCTTTGAGGGTAACCCGACCTTTCTCTCTGGCTGCCCTTAACATTTTTTCCTTCATTTCAACTTTGGTGAATCTGACAATTATGTGTCTTGGAGTTGCTCTTTTCGAGGAGTATCTTTGTGGCATTCTCTGTATTTCCTGAATCTGAACATTGGCCTGCCTTGCTAGATTGGGGAAGTTCTCCTGGATAATATCCTGAAGAGTGTTTTCCAACTTGGTTCCATTCTCCTCGTCACTTTCAGGTACAGCAATCAGACGTAGATTTGGTCTTTTCACATAGTCCCATATTTCTTGGAGGCTTTGCTCATTTCTTTTTATTCTTTTTTCTCTAAACTTCCCTTCTTGCTTCATTTCATTCATTTCATCTTCCATCGCTGATACCCTGTCTTCCAGTTGATTGCATCGGCTCCTGAGGCTTCTGCATTCTTCACGTAGTTCTTGAGCCTTGGTTTTCAGCTCCATCGGCTCCTTTAAGCACTTCTCTGTATTGGTTATTCTAGTTATACATTCTTCTAAATTTTTTTCAAAGTTTTCAACTTCTTTGCCTTTGGTTTGAATGTCCTCCCATAGCTCAGAGTAATTTGATCGTCTGAAGCCTTCTTCTCTCAGCTCGTCAAAGTCATTCTCCATCCAGCTTTGTTCCGTTGCTGGTGAGGAACTGCGTTCCTTTGGAGGAGGAGAGGCCCTCCGCATTTTAGAGTTTCCAGTTTTTCTGTTCTGTTTTTTCCCCTTCTTTGTGGTTTTATCTACTTTTGGTCTTTGATGATGGTGATGTACAGATGGGTTTTTGGTGTGGATGTCCTTTCTGTTTGTTAGTTTTCCTTCTAACAGACAGGACCCTCAGCTGCAGGTCTGTTGGAATACCCTGCAGTGTGAGGTGTCAGTGTGCCCCCTGCTGGGGGGTGCCTCCCAGTTAGGCTGCTCGGGGGTCAGGGGTCAGGGACCCACTTGAGGAGGCAGTCTGCCCGTTCTCAGATCTCCAGCTGCGTGCTGGGAGAACCACTGTTCTCTTCAAAGCTGTCAGACAGGGACATTTAAGTCTGCAGAGGTTACTGCTGTCTTTTTTTTGGTCTGTGCCCTGCCCCTAGAGGTGGAGCCTACAGAGGCAGGCAGGCCTCCTTGAGCTGTGGTGGGCTCCACCCAGTTCGAGCTTCCTGGCTGCTTTGTTTACCTAAGCAAGCCTGGGCAATGGCGGGCGCCCCTCCCCCAGTCTTGCTGCCGCCTTGCAGTTTGATCTCAGACTGCTGTGCTAGCAATCAGCGAGACTCCGTGGGCGTAGGACCCTCCGAGACAGGTGTGGGATATAATCTCGTGGTGCGCCGTTTTTAACCCGGTCCGAAAAGCACAATATTCGGGTGGGAGTGACCCGATTTTCCAGGTGTGTCCATCACCCCTTTCTTTGACTCAGAAAGGGAACTCCCTGACCCCTTGCGCTTCCCAAGTGAGGCAATGCCTCGCCCTGCTTTGGCTCGTGCATGGTGCGTGCACCCACTGACCTACGCCCACTGTCTGGCACTCCCTAGTGAGATGAACCCAGTACCTCAGATGGAAATGCAGAAATCACCCGTCTTCTGCGTCGCTCACACTGGGAGCTGTAGACAGGAGCTGTTCCTATTCGGCCATCTTGGCTCCTCCCCACTAGAAAGCCTAGGTAAATTTTAATTTAACTGTTTCTTGAGCCATTTCTTGTTGATAGTTCAATTAATATATGAAATAATATCATTTTAAAAGCATACTTTTACATTTAAATCTTTTAAATGTCAACCTCCCATACTATGACAGTTACTTAATGTTCAGTTGCCTTTTCCATCCAGAATTGCTTTTTATTTATTTGGTTCATGTGAAAACATTGTACAAATTATAACCTATATTTATTAAATGGAAAGTACAAAAGTAGAAATTATGAATTTTTTTCTCCAAAGTTATTTATCCTTGTCAAGCTTTATTGAAAATCTAATAAGAATTAAGAATAGGGTAAAATAAAGTTATCTAAAAGACACATGGACCAAATACTATGAAGGTAAACCTTCGGATCTCCTAAAGCTGTACAAAATATTTCTGATTATGGTGCAAGAGAGATGAAATCAACTTAAATATATTATATTTTACTTTTGATTTAGTTCTTGGTTTTTCTTGAAAAACTAAGAAAATATTATCCATGAAAATTTCAAAAGTTATTTTTGCGAACTGTGAAAAGCACATCATAAGCAGCTGAAGAAGCTAATTCTGTTTTGCTAAATTTGACCTGATAGATTAGACCTTCCAGTTATTTTGGCCACCTAAAAATGGTAACCTTCCTAGGGTATGGGTGGCCTAGCAGCAGAATTGTAAAGAGGAGAGGTCTTAGGTGGGTAGTCTAGTACTTTAGGATTGTATGGGTCATCTAGGGCAGGGTCAGGTTTAGACAACTGCCTTCTTTTGTAAATGAAGTACTGTGAAGAAGTTTTTGTGAATACAGTTTTACAGCCACTTTCATTTCTTTACATGTTATCTGTGGCTGCTTTCACCTTACAGCAGTAGAGTTGTAGGACGGTCACAGTGTGACTGTAAGGTGAGAAGATAAAGAAGAATCATAAGACACAAATAAAAGAAAAGATATCTATGTTCATGGGTTGGAACAATTAATATTGTCAAAATATCCATACTACCTAAAGCAATCAGCAGATTCAATGCAATGCCTATCAAAATTCCAATGACATTTCACAGAAACAGAAAAAAAACCCAAAATTTGTATGGAGCCACAAAGACGCAGAATAGCAAAACAAATCTTGAGCAAAAACAACAAAGCCAAAGGCATCACACTACTTATTTTGAAAATCAACTACAAAGCTATAGTAACCAAAACAGCATGATACAGACATAGAAACAGACACATAGACAAATAGGACACTATAGAGAGGCCAGAAATAAATCCACACATTTATAGCCAATTGATTTTTGACAAAGATGCCAAGAATACAAAATGGAAAAAGATAGTCTCTTTAATAAATGGTTTGGGGGAAAATGGAATATTCACTGTAGAGGAAAGATATTAGACCCTCATCTTATACCACATACAAAAATAAACTAAAAATGTATTAAAGACCTGAAACATGAAACTATTAGAAGAGAAAAAGTAGTAGAGAAAAAGCTCTATGACGTTGGTCTGAGCAATGATTTTTTGAATATAACCCCAGAAGCACAGGCAACAAAAGCAAAAACAAGTAAGTAGGATTATATCAAACTAAAAATTTTCTGCACAGCAAAAAAATAATAATAATAACAGAATGAAGAGACAACTTACAGAATAAGAAAAGAAATATTTTTTGAAGCACACATCTGGTAAGGGTTTAATATTCAAAATATACCAGGAACTCATATAATTTAACAGCAAAGAAACAATCTGATTTTAAAAATGGGTAAAGGACCTGAACAGACATTTTTCAGAAGAAAATATACAAATGACCAACAGGCATATGAAAAAATGCTCAACATCATTCATCATCAGAGAAATGCAAATTAAAACCGTAATAACATAACACCTGACACCTGTTAGAATGGTTCCTAGAAAAAAGGTGAAAGATGAGAAGTGTTGACTAGGATGTGGAGAAAGGAAATGTATGGATGGAATACTGTTGATGGAAATGTAAATTGATAAAATTATTATGGAAAACAGTAAGGAGATTCCTTGAAACCTTAAAAACCTACCATATGATCCAGTAATCCCACCTCTAATAATATATCCAAAGAATATGAAATCAGTATGTTGAGGAGATATCTGAACTCCCATGTTGATGGTAGCATTATGCACAATGTCCAAAATACAGAATCAATCTAAGTGCTGGATAGAGAAAATGTGGTATATATCCACAATAGAATACTATTCAACCATAAAAAGGAGGAAATCCTATCATTTACGACAAAATGGATAAACTTGGATGACATTATGTTAAGTGAAATAAACCCAGCACAGAAAGACAAATATCACATGATCTCACTTTTATGTGAAATTTTAAAAAGTCAAATTCATAGTAACAGAGTAGAATGGTGGTTAGCAGAGGCTGGAGGATGGGTGGGGGGAATGAGGAGATGTTGTTAAAAGGATACAAAATTTTAGTTAGATGATGGGAATAAATTTTAGAGATCTATTGTACATCATGATGACTACAGTTAATAATGTATTGTATACTTGAAAATTGCTAAGATAGTAGATTTGAAGTGTTCTCATCAAACACAAAAAATAATGAGTATATGAGGTAATGGGTATGTAAATTACCTTGATTTAGCTATTCCACAATGTAGAATCAGTAAATTGTCTTGAATGAATACATTTCTAATTTCTCATAGTTCTTTTCTTCAAAATTTTCATTTTTAACTTCCAGTTTGCCATATGATGCCACCTAAACCTGAACCTCTCCACACATCCTCCAATGTATACAAATTGGAAAAGACAGAACATGAAACAATCCACGTACTATACCTCAGCCAGCCTAGGAGAGGAAGTATGCAATTTACTTCAAATTGCCTATAAGCAGTTAATTGAATATTCAGATCCTGTATACCTAGTTCCAGACCTCATACCTGAATAGAAAGTCATCAGAAAATGTCATGAGTGTTTGGAAAAGAGGAATTGGGTGTGGGAAGCCTAAGGGATGGGGTAGTGATGAAACACAGATGTAATAAACTCCTCAAATAGAACAAGTCACATCCCCAGAGGGAAAATGCAGAAGAAAGGTTGGTATGTCTGAGCAATGACTGTGGGAGAAGCCAGAGCATGAAAGTTCATGAGGTATGGAACCTGAGGCAGCGGTCTTTCTTCTGGGAGAAAAGAGAGTGACTAGGACGTTGAAGGAAGAGAATCTCTTGGAGAGCCTATGGTGAAGGTAAAGAAAAACATAAGATGGAAAAAATGAGGATCCTTAAGAAATGGAACATAATTGTAAAATTGCAAATAAATACCTAAACTCTTCCCTACCCACCTCACAACTAAAACAGCATGCAAAAGACATTGCTCCTGACCAAGAATCTAGCCTTTCAAAACATAGTTAGCTTTTAGATACAACTGTTTTGAGCTTGTTGGGATTGGGGAGATAACAGAAAATGAAAATGACATCATATAAAATCTTATAATAAGAGAACAGATAATGATAATCGAAACATTTTAGCAGATAAAAATATTTTAAACTATATATACACAAGTGAAGAACACTAAACATACTGCTCAAATTTAAATGAAGTACCAACAAGTAAGAATTTGCAGATGTAAAAAAAATTGAATCAAAAATCTTTCAACTTAGAACACAAATAAACCAAATTTCCATTTTGTTTTGTTAATGTAATCTTGCTCAGCTTTTAGGAGTTGGGAAACAATGGTCCTTGAGCCACACTGGCATGCAGTCCCCTGTACTGCCGTGTGGTCTAAGGAAGGTTTGAGAAATATTATACCCACTGACATTTCAGCCCAGTTACTGGCAACTTCTGTCAATGTCTTCAATTCTGACTTCCAAACGTTTCTGAGTTCTCTTAGTCGAACACTATGCAGAGTCCATTTCCACATAAAATTTTCACTGGTATTACATTTATCTTAGGTATGTTATACATATCTTCATTTTCTAAATAAGTGATGGGTTTTATTACAGAAAAGGATTTTGATTAAATGTGCTTTCTTTACTTCCATTATTAGTTGCAGAACCGCAAGATCTGCCTCTCCTTTAAAAAGCTTTTTGATTTATTGTATATGGGTCCATTTAAACTGAGATGTCTCGTCTTTCAATTCATAACAAACATGTTTTTAAAGTGCTATTGATGAGTATTAATTATGTTTTCCTACACCATGCTAACGTAGTTATGAGATGTGTCTAAAAATTGTATGCACTATTGTCTCAAGTACATACATTTCTAAGAACAAAGGTTTTGACCTTATCTACTTAGTTTTTTTATATTTCTAGTAACTACTTTTTACTCATTAGTTCTCTTTTGAAGAATGTAATTACATTATGCTTATTTCTAAGGAGTAGACAGAAATGACACTAATCTCATATTGAGGAAAATCTGAGACATTTTTTAAAACCAAAACTGTAAATGTGTTTTAATTAGAGCCTACTAAATTTTTATTAAATTTCATGAATTTAAAAGGCTGCAGACCTTCAAATAAGATTTGGTGTGATTCTACAACAACTTCTTCACCCAGGAAAATTTCTTGACACCTGAAATCCTTCCATCACCACCTAAGTCAATGGAAGAAGACAGAACAGCTTTAGAACCAACCATACATATTAGATTCAAAATATATTAGGCACAATCCTCAAGTGTGGGGAATATTTTTTAAAATGTCCTGTTAAAAACAAGAAAAATATTTTTCTACTAATAATTGGTCACTAATTTCCTATATTGAGAAAAATGATTTTTAGGAATAAAACTAACAAATCAAATATTGAAACATAACAGTCTGCACAAATTCAGCAAGGATTTTGGCAGGTGGTTCTTTGCTTTGCTACTTGCAGCAGGAACAGGATTAATTGAATGGAAAAATATTTCAAATATTTTCAGTAACCTGTATTTCCAATTTCCCCTCTAAACACTACACAACCATGTGGCTTTCATGGATAACTATGTAACATGTTGCATTTCCTCCACATACTTTTAAAAAATGTTTAGTACTTCTCCAAATTATAAGTAAATTTAATATGTATATTAATTTGTTGAGCTCTTATTTGATATTCAAATGAACAGCATTTGAGACTTAATATTTTCTAGATGAAAGAGATCTCAAAGATAATCTAATCCAGCCCCAGCACTTAATGGAGGACAAACCCAAAACAGTGATGTGATTTTCCAATGTCTCAACATTAGTGTGTGACAGAATTGGGACTGCTGATCACTATTTATCCATTCCCTCTTTGGTGCAGTTTGTAACACATCTTGTGGACTCAGGCTTGGATGCTGCCATTTTGGAGATCACTATATGCTTAAGAAAAGAAAACCTAGAGAGTCCACTCTGTAGATACATTTGTGTCAATAGTGCCAAGCCTACACAATTTCGTGTTAATTTCTCCAGTGGAGTATTGCCAGGGACCTATTCCTCTTTCCCCATTCCTGAAAAATATTAGAAGTAGGTTGTTATCATAAAGTAATTTCAGAGGCACAATCCTCAAACAAATGCATCTTAAATACCAAATATGTGAACTTTACACGAATCCTGTGGCTATCATGAGAATGTGCCCTGCAGACCATCAACTACTGGAAGAGTCATTGTTCAAAGGCTAGCTGCTACACTCTGTAAGCATTATATTTTGCAAAAACTGTGATTTGCAACTGATGGCTGAATGAAGCAGGGATACTCAGGCAGACCCATTCGTGGGAGAAAAAGCACTCCTTTGATGACTGAGTTTGACTTGAGGACTTTAGATGATCTTAGACTACATGACAGTGTCAGGGGCTGCATGCTAGCATAGAGTGCTTCCACTCATTATCCTCTCCATGTTTCCTTCAGTCTGGGTCAGATTTGCTTCACAGTGTGAGAGCTCTCTCAGTACATTTTTTGCTTCCTTGCTATCTTTTCTCTCACAGGAATTTCCTCTAATAAAATCTTTCATATTTAATTCTCCAGGCTAGAGAGCTAAAGAATCAATTCCTGGCTTGCAACCATTTAACCCCATTGCTATTGTTTAGCATCTTTTTTCTTCCTCTTCTTTCTACATTTTGCCTCTTTTGACCAGATAGCAACTTCCACTCCACTGGGCATACCAATGGTTTTTATGTCCACACCTAACATACCTCTGAGGTATATCACTAGATTTCAATTTTGCTACACAAATCTCTGTTCCTGCTGGAGCCTTGGTAGACTTTCCACCTGCCATGAAAATAGAATTAGAAGACTGTTCATGGAAGATGAAAGAAGCATTTGGGGGGCTATTCCAAACTAGCAGCTACCTTCAGCCATGATTTAGAAAAAGCAACCACCTTTGTTAAGTAAGAGCCCATCTTCATAGGTAAGGTCTATCTTCATAGACATTTTGGATTTAAAATTATAAAAATCTTGAAATCCATATAATATTAACAGAGTACAGCATAAGGAACCCCAAAGCACTAAAATATATGAATATAAAGATCTATTATTGTCTAAATTACAGGAACATGAATGAGTCTCTGAAAGTAGGAAAGAAATGTGTTATTATTAGTATCAGCTTGGTGACTCTGTAGAGATGGGAACCTGACTAGTCAACAGGGAAGTAAAACCACTGAAGCCCAAAAGAAAAGAGAAGTGAGAGATAAGTGGCCAAGCAGTTAATACTGAGTGTCAACTTGATTGGATTGAAGGAGGCAAAGTATTGATCCTGGGTGTGTCTGTGAGGCTGTTACCAAAGGAGAGTAATATTTGAGTCAGAGGGCTGGGGAAGGCAGACCCGCCCTTAATCTGGGTTAGCACCATGTAATCAGCTACCAGTAAATATGAAGCAGACAGGAAAAGGTGGAAAGGTTGGACTGGCTTAGCATCCCAGCCTACATCCTTCTCCTGTGCTGGATGCTTCCTGCCCTCAAACATCGGACTCCAAGTTCTTTAGTTTGGGGACTTGGACTGGCTCTATTTGCTCCTCAGCTTGCAGACAGCCTATTGTGGGATTTTGTGATCTTGAGTCAATATTTAATAAACTCATATATATATATGTATGTACACACTTATATATATATGTATCCTATTAGTTCCATCCTTCTAGAGAATCTTGAATAATACATATAGTTCCATCTTTCTAGAGAATCCTGACTAATACGTATAACAAACACAGTGGGAAAATAATGGTGTTCACATGGAATAGTAAGTTATTACTTAGAAAAAGAAAAAATAAAATGTTTGCCTGTGAGATTGAGGAAGGTGTATACTGTTAACAGGCTGCTATGAAAACATGAGGAAAATTACTTTCTTTTTTTTTTTAGTCACCAACTGATTGTATTTTTATTCTATTTTGTTTTATTTTGTTTTTATTTTTCCATAAGTTATTGGGATACAGGTGGTATTTGGTTACATGAGTAAGTTCTTTAGTGGTGATTTGTGAGATTTTGGTGCACCCATCACTTGAGCAATATACACTGCACCATATTTGTAGTCTTTTAACCACAACCATCTGTGTCCTTCTGCTTACCAAACCTAGGGGATTTGTCCTTGTGTTATTCCTTTTAACTCCTTAGTTTGTCCATTTTCTGTTACTATAACAGAGTCCAGCATTATGCTCTTGGACTTCCCAGCCTCCAGAACCATGAGCCAAATAAATGCCTATCTTTATAAAGGTAATGTAGAAGTTACTTATAAAGTTGTATAATTTATAAATTACTTGTAAAAGTTATTTGTAAAGAACAGAGGCTCATTTGGCTCATGGTTTTGGAGCTGGGAAGTCCAAGAGCATAGTGTTGGTGTTGGTATCTGGTGAGGACCATCCATGGAGGAAGACCAGAGGTGGAAGCAAGCTCATGAGACAGAGAGAGAAATGGGGCCAAACCTATCCTATTATCAGGAGCCCACCCCCACAATAACAACATTAATTCATTCATGAGGCAAGAGACCTCATGACTTAGTCACCTCTTAAAGGTCCACCTGTTAGTACTGTTACAATAGCAATTAAATGTCAATATGAGTTTAGGAATGGACATTCAAACCATAGCAAGTCCCCAGCAGTGTTTGACACTATGCCCTCCTCATCACTCTTGATCCTTCATTCAGTGTTCTCATCATAAACTATCTCTTTTGCTTTTTCTTCCTTTCCTTCTGATTTTAGCTTTTCTGTTTCCTTTGCCACTCCCTCACTGTTGGTATTTCCAAATTCTCTTATCTTTGTTCTGGGCATTTTTCTCTATAGTTTCACTTTTTCTGCATGTTGTACTGAGCAGATCTACCCCAAATCTACATATCCACATGATGTAACTAAATCGATTTAAAAAAACTATATCAGAATCTTTGAGTAAGGCTTGGACATCATATATTTTAAAAGCTACCTAAGTGATTTTAATGTACAGACAGGATTGAGTAACCCTGACAAAGGTCTACATATTGAGATTATAAATAAATCTTATTATTAAGAAAAAAAGTCAGTACGCAATTTATAGTGTAATAATCTATTACAACCAGCAGTAGAACATAAGGATAAAGAGCTTCTGGGGGAGGGATGGCTCCCATTTCTAATGGTCCTTCCAAGTTACAAGACACGGCATTCGTTATTTTAGTTCAGTAAATGGATTATCTTGCCAGCCAATGAAAAGTTTCTCTCTTGTATACCATGTTCCCAATGATAGGGAAAATTGTCTCTTTACTTGATTTCCACAGGCATAGACTCTTAGAATGCATGTATACGTATGCTTACCTGAAAATTAAGAGTGATAGACATGGTTTGCAATGCCAATAAAAACAATTATAAGGACAATGTTAGATATAAATGTCATAAAATATCTTTCAGCCCATCTTTGCATCTTCCTTCCTTTAGCTTCATCAAAATACGATCCTTCCCACCCTATTTGACTGGGCAATTCAGCACTGAAACCTCTTCTTAGCTACAAGCCTACCTTTGCAAATGGTAGCCTATTTGCAAATGACTCTACCATACCCTGTACCCAGGTTTCCATCCTTTAATAGAACAACAAAACTGGAAGATGCTTAGTGATTCTTCCACCAGTGTCTATAGAAAACAGGCTTACCTCATTCACTAATGCAAAACATGTGATGTGCTTGAGATTATAAAAGGAGTCATGGCTGAGCACAGTGGCTTACACCTGTAATCCCAGCACTTTGGCAGGCCGAGGCCAGGGGATCACTTGAGGCCAGGAGTTCCAGACCAGCCTGGACAACATGTTGAAACCCCATCTCTACTAAAAATACAAAAATTAGCTGGGCATGATGGTGGGCGCCTGTAATCCCAGCTACTAGGCAGGCTGAGGCAGGAGAATCTCTTGAACCCAGGAGGCAGAGGTTGCAGTGAGCCAAGATTGCACCACTGCACTCCAGCTTGGGCAACAGAGTAAGACTCCATCTCAAAATAATAATAATAATAATAAAATAAAGGAGTCAAAATGAAATTTAGCTTAAAATACCAACTTTTCTTTGGGTTCCACATATGTTGTTATATGTGAGTATAGAATATGTTAACAATGTTTACCTCTAGGTTGGGGGAGTATGGATTTTTATGATTTATTACATTTTTATATGTATTTATGGATATTTTATTAAAAATACATATTAATTTTAGGGCCAGAATAAACGTGTGAAAAACCCTGATGTCCTGTTTTTTTTTTTACCTGCTGCCCTTCAGTTATCTATTTTCCAATTATGGCAAGATATTTCCAGTAAGCTTATCAGAATTCATAAATAACTCCTGACTTCTCAAATCAGCTCTCCTTTCATTTTCAACTTATTTCTTACTTTCATCTTCTTTTATCCATGCATTCATCCTTCCACTCATTCAATAGAGACTTATTGAATTTCATTACAACAGCACTGGACTTGGTGCTGTGTAATCAGTCTATGAAATCTTAATATTTTTCTTCTTTTTAAGTGTCTACCTACAATAAGAAACAAAAGAAGGATCATGACATAGTAAAAAGTACATAAGCTTTGGATTAAGAAATATGACTAAAATATTTTACTACTACATAATATGTTATTGCATTTAACTACAAAAAAACACTATAAGGCAGTTTTTGTTTTTTGTTTGTAAGAGATTTGAAAATGTTTAAAGCTTTCTGAAAGCTGGAGGGAATATATTCTCAATGAAAGAGTTTCCAGAAGGTTGTTAATAAAAAAGTTAGGTGTTACAAACAAAAAGCATTTTTGTGTTTTATAAAAAGTAAAATTCTAAAGAAAACTAATAGAAGTCTATTTGTAGTTCTATTAGCATATCATTGATATATACTTAGCCATTCTATATTTTGTATTTGATGTTTAACATTTTGTATACATATTTTCCTGTATCAATGTACTCCAAAGTAATTTTATTAAACATTTGTACATTTAATCATGATAATTCCCCATAATTTCCATCTCGATTGAGCTTGTGTGAGCTCTGTAACCAGTCTGTGTCAAATCTCAGCTTCTATGCTTTCTAGCCATGGAACCTGGGACAGGTTACTTAACTTATCTGCAAGATGAAAATAATAATTTTTAACTCACAAAGTGGTTGATTATAAGGATTAAATGAGGTAAAATACATTTAATGCTTGGAAAACCTAGTACATAGTAAAAGTTAAAAGAGTTTTGTTATTTAAAGATAATATTATAATAGTATATATTATAACTAATAATAATATATAATATGATATATATTATTGTATTAGTCTTTTTGTTGCATTCAATGTTCTCATATCAGCTGATGGCACAGTTTTATGCCAATTGTTTTTTCAGGGATGGCTCTCCTGTTTCTATGCTTCTTCTGACTTTATTGTTGAGAAACCCTGCCAAAGTACAGTAAACTCTCAACTCCAGTTGCTTCCTTAAATGGCAGCAGACTGGAAAGATCAGGTTAAGTCAAAAGAGATTTGGATTCAAATTTCAGCTCTGTTGATTATCAGCTTTATGTCCTTGAATAAGTTCCTTATCTTCTTAAGTGTCTCAGTTTCCTCACATACAAAATAGGGCTAATAATGCCTACTGCGAGGATTGCTGGAGTCATTCGATGTGGCAGGTATTCAATATATGGAGTTAGAATGGGCTATTTTTGCCCAAACCTTCTGGTGCTTTGTTTGTCCTCTAAAATAGGCTCCCTTTCCCAGGTCCCCAGCTGGGCTCATTTCATCTGGGATTCACATATTCACCTTCCCTAATATGTCTTCTTAAATTCAAAAGTAAATGATTGTTCTAAACTCCCTGATTTCTATCCATTCCAGATCTACATGATCTCGCATCTAAGAAAGTCTTTCTAAAACATCCTTTCATTTTATCAGTACACTATTCATTAACAAAACAACTCTGTTGCCTAGATACAGAAAAAAAGATTTTGAACTGTTTGTCTACTACAACATTTCACAAAAATGATTAGACAGATTTTCAGAAAATTTGGAAGGTGTATTGGGAATGATCTGATTTAAAATTTGTACATGTGGTTATACCCCAAATTCAATCAGGACACATTAAGACAGCCAATTTTAGGACATCTATCACTGAGGACAGAGTGTCCTAAAAATAGGAGGATATGCTTGGTGTGATATGACTGAACAACTGAAATTGGGGAACAGTTATATGTCATTCAGAATTTACATTCTGTTGAGTGAAACCAAACCCAACCCAAGCAAATAACAGTTTTTTAAAAAATGACCCACAATCAAAAGTCACAAGGACAGACTTGTGTTTATTCCTAGTTAAACAGCTGGTGTTTATTCCTAATTAAACAGCTCCATGTGGTACACTCCAAAATGAATAAAAGCAGGAGTGACTTTTGCATGTAAGGCTGGTTAATGACTTTTCCAAGTGTTGCTAGATAAGGCAGTTGGTTGGATTATGAAACAATGATCTTCCTGAAAGAATGCTAAAACCAGAATTTAAGTTCCTAAAGTAGTTCTTAACCAGGAATGCCCAGAAAAATCACATGTGGGTGTTTTGAAATAAAGACCCCAACATAAAAAATATTGATTTGGCAAATCAGGGATGACACCTGTAATAGAACTTTTCAAGAAACTAAGAAAGTAAGACGTTTGGAAAAGATCTAATTACCAACCTCCTCAAAATAATCAAGACTGTCGCTACATTTGAACTCATTCTTGGCTGAGGCAGTATTTGAGGGAATTCATCCCTCTGCCTCAGAGTAAATTTGAACAGGCAACACTAAAATAATTCTGGCATTTATTCCTTTTAAATGCAAGAATGTCTTCTAAAAATAAATAGTTCACATTAGAATTTTTAAAAATCAAGTGTGTTAAGATATATTTTTAAAAAGAAAAATATCAGGAGAGAAAAAGAGCTTATAATGTCACACAAACTAGCAGAAACTCTAAAGACTGAGGAAGGAAGAAAAGGTTAGTTTTACTTTGAATTGTGTTGACTGGCTACATTCCCTAAGTTTAAACAAAGCCTCAGCTACTGGATAGGTAAAATCCTAAGGAAGGTAACCTGCTGGACGATGGGAAGAAAAGCCAGGCTCAACTCCTAGGTAGAAGCCAACAGAAGCCTAGCGATCAGTTCTCAGAAAAATTTCTGTTAATAACTTAGCCAGAGGTTTGTTTCATTTGTTTGCTTATTTTTTTTTCTTCTAGATTTAGCTTTCCCCTTTGGAGAAAAATATGTAAGTTTCAGGACAGATTTTTTTTTTTTTCTAAAAATTCAGATCCAGCAAATAAGTCTTAAGAAATAAAAATGACAAGGTCACAGGGTGCACCTGTTATTTGGGCTGAAGGTTGAGATTTCTCAAGTTGAAAAGTTGTCAACCTGCCTTTCTGTGAGCCAGTCCAGAGAAACACATAAACATCTGAATGTCCAAATGCTGAGGGGGTTTTCTATCTTACAACATTTTGATTCCTAGTATGCTTTCACAGATCATCCAAAGATCTACAAAAGGACAGTGGTCTTTTAATCCAACTAGCAAATTGGTTAGCTCTTTGAAGGAATATTTCAATACGAATGAGCAAATCATACTTTTTTGGTATAAATCAAATGTAATTTCAAGCCACTTTCATCTTTTACTTTATTAAACCTGTTTGGATGATATCTCACTAGATATTTTTATTTGGCATTAGCCATCAATGGAAACAAAATGCATTCCAGTAAATATTTGTTCTCTATCCCCAGTGAAATAAATAATCAGTTTAAGCAATTTTGACTTTGGTATCTGGCTTGTATTCACATAAGGCCATTTGCTGCCTTTGTGGCTTCTGCTGGTCTATGGTTCTGCAACAAATAGAAATTATTTATCCTCACATGTAAATAGACCTAATTATTCCAGACATGTCTTCACATGTAGAATGCTATTTTTAAAACATGTCCATCAAAGTTTAGCATCAAAAGGTTAATTCAGAAAACATTCTTATTATTTAACTCGTGTCAAAAAAATCAGAAGACAGTAAGATTTTTTTTTTTTAAAAAAAAGGGGAGAAAAGAGGAAGTAAACTTGAAAATGTGAAACAACAGTCCGTCACTTTAGTTACCAAGTTTTTTTTTCTCTCTCTTTTCCTAGAGGCTCAATCAGTTTTTGATTCTCGCAAAGTCTCTTGGCATAAAATTGACAATATTTTCTGTTCAGAAGCCTCCTTAAAAATTCAATGATAGGAAAACATTTATCAAAGAATCATTTTTTTTCTTTTCTTATCAAACCCCTTCTCATCTCATCACTGATGGGTGAGGAAAAAGGTGAGTAAAGGTCATGACAGCATCCATTGCTGGAACATAGGCGCCTGATTTATGGGAGTAGAGTTCATCTGAGGTTATCTGAGGCCCACATATTCTTCTCAAATATCAGTATGATCATGAAACCCCAGTCTTGTTACTAGCCTAAAAGAAACTTTAATACCCTGAGTGGATATGATATGTTTTCTGAAATTCATGGATTGCCTGAAAAGAAATAATTTATTGATTTTACTTTGCTCTTAAAGTATAACAGGCACAAAATAAAATGAGGCAGAGAATAAAGTGATGCAGAGAGAAAAGCATTGGTCACTGTTTATTTCCAGCACTGTTTCATGAACTGTGATTTCAAAAGCTCTGACCTGGAAATCATGTTGTCTCAAGGCCCCTTTTTCAGCTTTCTTGCCATCCTGCCCTCTCTCTAACACACTAACCTCACGGGTCGATAATGGCTGCCTTATGGTTCTGTGATTTCCTAGAAGTGGGTTCTCTTTTGTTCTTTCAGCCTCTTAGTTATTCTCTGCTGGTCAGTCACTCATTTAAGAGATCATTTTATTTCTGTTTTCATAATTATAATATCTGTCTTCCCGATCAGTGGAAAAAGAAGTCTTGTGGGTAAAAAAAGATCGATACAGTAAATGTTTTAAAATGTGTTTTGCTTATTTCAAGAATATATGGATCTATAATACTAAGGCCCTCATGGGTCTATAATGTTAAGCTCTCCAAGGTAACTCACACTCTTAATTCTCATCAACATAGGCTATGGCTTGACTATTAAAATATCAATATAAATATTTTGCCAAATCACTTATCTGTGTTCTAGATCCTTTGCCTACTTTGAAATAAACATGGTGTGAACTCCTTTTAAAGTAATATAAATCATATCAAATCTCTAAAAAAGAGAAACAGAATCACAAACACATATAACACTTATACAGCTATTTCTTTGATTTATGTATTTGATAAGCCATTCTAAAAATGTGTCTAAAGTTCTGAATAATATTGCTTTAAGCTCATGGAAGATTTATGTATTAAAGATTGTCACTTTTTCTACTTGAATGTAGGAACAAAGGTCAACAATTGAATTAAGATGCCATCGCCTAAGTTATGGCATCACAGAGTAAGGTCATTTTTCAGCAGGAAAGAGGCAGTTCTAAAAAATTACTTAGGGTATCCCTTGACTGTTTTAGTTTTAGAAAGCCAAATATTTCTCTATTTATTTTACCAGAATAAAATAAATGTTTATAAGTTCCCTTAAGGAAAACATATGGTTTTGTTTGTTAAAATTACAGTACTTGGGGGTTATTACAACCAGAAGTACTGGGTGGCTACTCACAGCCAAGCTCACACTCCCCTTGTTCATCACCTTTATTTCTTTCCATACATATTTTCCCTGAAATAGAAAAAAGAGTGATCACAGTTTTTTCAAGTCAGCTGGATCTGAGAAACTCAAACAGATCAATGGACAACAGCAGATGCAACCACAGCAGCTCATGCTGCAAGGCTGCTGTTATACATAGTCTTGCCTGGGCACCTGCAGTAGACTCCCAACAGTTCTCTGCCATCCTCTCTTGATTCCCCTCATGGCTATTCCCAGCACAGCAGCTTAGAGGAGCTCATCAAAATGTAAAGCTGTTCACAGCAGTGCCTAATGTAAAGCTCTCCAATAGCGTCTCATTGCCTAAAGGATGAAAGTCAAGTTATTTTATAGAACCGCGAGGTCTCTGCAGAGTAAGCCCTCTCCCTTCTCCACTTTTGCAGCCCTTCTCAACCATTTGGTTTCTGGGTTCCAGTCACATGCCCGTTTTAACAGGTAGATATCACAGCCCCTCCACCACAGGACTATTGTACATGCATCTGTACAGGCCTTTGACATCCTCTATCTAGAATATTCCCCAATAAATGCTGTTTTTCGCTCTTCCTTTGTCCATCTTCCTGACCTACTTGGACACTCTTAGGAAACCCCTCTGTGACATGCCAGTCTAGGTCAGAGTCTTCTGCCATATGCTGTCAGAGACTGACAGTTCTGTCCTTTACAGCACTAACTTCAGGTTTTATAAACCTATTCTTTGGCATTGTTTGATAAATTCTCTCTCCCCTATGAGACGTATGAGTTCCATGAATTCTTATTATATAAGAGAGCGAATGACACATAAGTGGTACTAAATAAATATTTGCTAAAAGAAGATAGAAATTAATAATTGTCAAATATCATAGCAAGAGAGAGTTTTCTACATTTATTCTGAATTAACCAGTGCTGGTATTCCCTCCTGGTACAAAAGGCCTCTTGTCTGGGGGGGAAGAAGACTTTCCTCAGGAAGTTTCCAGCAAGATCTCAGTTAGAAGAATAATGGAACTAACAGTTAAATGTCATACAGTCGTTAAAGTATTAGCCCAGGCATCAGAGAAACTAAAAGAAAGATAAAACCTCTTATAATTTGTTCATACTCGCTATATGGGTAATATAAGTTCAAAAATTTTACACTTTCTCTACCCACAGAAGTTAACATTGCTTTTTAGATTATCTAGTTTAGAGTTAATCTAAACCAGATTTAGAAAGGTCTTAGTATGTTTGGGCTGCTGACAATTCTCTTTCTGAGTATTCTATTTTTTTAGTTTCCTGGGAAATTGTATAAGTGGATTTCAATCTCAACTATAAAATATCAAATGTCCTACACGTATTAACTGACACAGTCTAGTCAAATTTAGGAGTGTTGTTGGTTCCCATGAATTGATGGCAGAAGATGTACACAAAACTGACAGGAAACTTCCTTAGAATTCATGCAACATTCAGTATAGCATTTATAAAGCCTCACGTTTTACCTTAGATGAGAGAGAAATATAAGACAATCATCTTTTCTGCAAGTATGCAAATCTTTTATACTGAATAAATCTTTGAATTTCCATTTCAGTGGTGGCTATGATGCTGTTCAAGTACTGATGTTTACCTCAATGCTAGCTATTGTGTTGAAACATAACACAACTTGGAATTAAAATGGATGCAAATTGAAATGTTTACTGTTGTGCTCAAGGGTACAAAGACTACCAGTCTGTAAAAAAGAATATCATTTTCACTATTTTTGATCCAACTATTTGAACCGAGTTTCATTTAGAGGACACATTTTTCATATTAATATTGCACTCAGTGGGATTTGCATGCTGATGCAGAATCACCGTGTGAATCTTTAATTACTAGTTTGAAGTCTTGAAGGGAAACTAAAGCAGATATCTGAGCCCTTTGTATCATGTCAGAAGGGCATTCTCGTACTTCCCATCCACAATCCATCTGGTTGGGCTGCCCTGGGCTACAAGTACGTGGATTTAACATCTTTTTAGCTTCTCTTTGAGAAGGCAAAAAGTGAAAAGAGCACAAAATTTGCAATCAACTGACTGGAGTCAAACTTCAGTGCCCTTTGCCTGCCTTTTAGATGTAGAGGGATGAAAATAATAGTTTATTTCCAGGGCTAAATGAGTATATAGTACTTGTAAAACTCTAGTAGAAAGGGTTAAAGCAGCTGGCCTTGGTTCTCTGCAAGGGGGCAGATCCCTAGGAGAAAGGAAATAAAGCAGATAATCTCACCTACTATCCTTGTTAATTAGACCTATGTGTAAACAAAATAATGTCATTTGGTATAGCAGAATGCCCTGACAAAATGATGACTTAGGTAATAATCTCAGAATCTATGAAGCACGGCTCCCTAGAGAATGTGATGGAAATGGAAATGTTTCAGAATTTAAATATTCCTTCTGACCATGTAGGATAATCCCACAGACCTTATTTAGTGGCTTTATCTTTTATTTTGGGCCAAGGTGTGATTATGATGGAGAAGAAAGGGAAGGACCCAGCAAACCCTTCTGTGTTTCAGACTTCTGTCTGCTCCATCTGAGCCTCTTCATTGCCTGACAGGGCACAAGTGGAAGGTTATAAAGCAAACACACACACGCACACACACATACACACACGTATTTAATACAGGAATAATACAAACAATAACACATCATGACCTGGTGATGGCGACTGGAATAGAGTTCAACATTTTAAGATTTTCTGCTTTTGACATTTCAGAAATGGTGAACTGTCTTGTTTAAGATCAACTTCCCTCTCAAGAACAATTAGAAAATTTAAGGAAGAAAATGTAAAAAAAATTGTTTGAAGTAAAAACAGGACTTGAGAGGCAAAGATCCTGGAACACAGGAAAGCCCAGATTGGTGAGAACACAATTCACCAGGATCGATGCAGGTCTTTAAAACAAATTTCATGTCTTTTTAAATTTTCTAAAATTTTTATTGGTACATGTAAGTGTATGTATCTATGGGGTACATGAGGTGTTTTGATACAGGCATGCAATGCGTAACAATCACATCATGGAGAATAGAGTATCCATCCCTAAGCATTTATCCTTTGTATTACAAATAATCAAATTATACTCCTTTGATTATTTTAAAATCTACAATTAAGTAATTATTGACTATAGTTATCCTGTTGTGCTATCAAATAGTAGGTCTTATTCATTTTTTCTATTTTTTGTACCTATTAACCATCCCCACCTCCCCACCACTGCCTTTCCCAGCCTGTGGTAATTATTCTTCTACCTCTATTTGACACAAGTCTTGTACCTAAAAAGAAATTGAATTGGTACTTAAAATCTTCCTGCAAAGAAAAGTTCACACAAAGATTTTTTTTTTTTTGGTGAATTCTCTAAAATTTTTAAAGTATAAATAATACTCAACTTACAACTCCTTCAGTATACAGAAGAGGAGAGGCATCCTCTGTTCATTTTATTCCTGTTTTTTGTTCTTTTTTTCAAGTTTTATGGACACATAATAGTTGTGCATATTTTTGGGGTACATATGATACTTTGATACAAACATACAATGTGTAATGATTAAATCTGGGTAATTGGGATAATCACCTCATTTATCATTGTTTGTGCTGGGGACATTCTAAGTCTTCTCTTCTAGCTATTTTGAAATATACACTAAGTGATTGTTAACCATAGCTACCCTATTGTGATATCAAAAACTAGATGATAATCCTTCTAGCTGTATTTTCTTTTAATTTTTAATTTTTGTAGCTACATAGTAAGTATGTATATTAATGGTGTATATGGAATATATTGATACAGGTATACAGTGTACAATAATCACATCAGGGTAAATGAGGTATCCATCACCTCAAGTATTTATCCTTTGTGTTACAAACAATCCAGTTATACTCTTTTAGTTATTTAAAAATGTATAATTAAAAATATGGACAAGAATCATGCTGTTGTGCTAATAAATACTAGATTTTATTCATTCTTTCTATTTTTTATACCTATTAACCATTCTCCTTTCCCCTTGCACCCCCACCACTATCTGTCTTCGCTTCTGGTAACCATCATTCTACTCTCTATCTCTGTGAGTTCAATTGTTTTAATTTTTAGCTCCCACAAATAAGTGAGAGCATTCAAAGTTTGTCTTTATGTTCCTGGATTATTTCACTTAACCTAATGACCTCCTGTTTCATCCATGTTATTGCAAATAACAGGATCTTACTCTTTTTAGTGGCTGAATAGTACTCCATTGTGTATATGTACCACACTTTTCTTTATCTACTTGCCTGTTGATGGGCATTTGGGTTAATTCCAAATCTTGGCTATTGTGAATAGTGCTGCAATAAACATGAGAGTATAGATTTTTTGGATATACTTATTTCTTTTATTTTGGGTATAAACCTAGCAGTGGGATTGCTGGATGATATAGTAGATCTATTTTTAGTTTTTTGAGGAATCTTCAAACTGTTCTCCATAGTTGTGCTAATTTACATTCCTAAGTGTATGAGGGTCCCCTTTTCTCCACATTCTCACTGGCGTTTGTTACTGCCTATCTTTTAGATATGAGCCATTTTAAATGGGGTGAGATTATATCTCATTATAGTTTTGATTTACATTTCTCTGATGATCAATGATGTTGAGCACCTTTTCATATACCTATTTGCCACTTGTATGTCTTCTTTTGATAAATGTCTCTTCAGGTTTTTTGTCAATTTTTAAATTGGATTATTAGATATTTTTCTTATAGAATTGTTTCATTCCCTTATATATACTGCTTATTAATCCCTTGTCAAAGGGATAGTTTGCAAATATTTTTTCCTATTCTATGAGTTGTCTCTTCACTTTGTGGATTGTTTCCTTTTCTGTGCAGAAGCTTTTAAACTTGATGTGATCCCATTTGTCCATTTTTGCTTTGGTTGCCTATGCTTGTGGGCAAAGAAATCTTTGTCCAGTCCAATGTCCTGGAGAGTTTCCCTAATGTTTTCTTTTGGAGATTTCAGTTTGAAGAATGAGATTTGTCGATACCCATTTTGATTTGACTTTTCTATGTGGTTAGAGATAGGGTTCTAGTTTCATTCTTCTGCATATGGATATTCAGTTTCCCAGCACCATTTATTGAATAAGTTGTCCTTTCTCCAGTGTATATTCTTGGCACCTTTGTTGAAAATGAATTCACTGTAGATGTATGGATTTATTTCTGGGTTATATGTTATCTGTTCTGTTCCACTGGTCTATGTGTCTGTTTTTCTGCTAGTACTATGCTGTTTTGGTTAATATAGCTCTGTAGTATAATTTGATGAAAGTTAATGTGATTCCTCCAGTTTTGTTCTTTTTGCTTGGGATATCTTTGGCTATTCTGGGTCTTTTGTGGTTCCATGTAAATTTTATAATTAAAAAATCTATTTCTGTGAAGATTGTCATTGGCATTTTTATAGGAATTACACTGAATCTGTAGATTGCTTTGGATAGTATAAACATTTTAACTATATTGATTCTTCCAATCTATGAACACAGAATATCTTTGCATTTTTTGTGTCATTTTCTATTTCTTTCATCAATGTTTCATAGTTTTTATTGGAGAGATCTTTCACTTTTTTAATTAGGTTAATTCCTAGGTATTTAATTTCTTTCTAGCTATTGGCACTGGGATTACTTTCATGAACTCTTTTTCTGATTGTTTGCTGTTGGCCTAAATAAATATTACTGATTTTAGTCTCCTAATTTTGAAACTTTACAGAAATTTATTAATCAGTTCTAATAGTTGTCTTGCTGAATTTTATCAAATGCTTTCAACAGTTTTTTGTTGAATTTTATCAAATGCGTTTTAACAGTTTTTTGTTGATTTTTTTTTCAAATGCTTTTTCAGCACTAGTCGAAATGACCACATGGTTTTTGTCCTTCATTTTGTTGATATAATGTATCACATTGATTGATTTCCTTATGTTGAGCTATCTTGCATCCCAGCAATAAATCCCACTAGGTCATGATAAATGATCTTTTTAATCTGTTGTTGAATTCAATTTGCTAGTATTTTGTTGAAAATTTTTGCATCAATGTTCATCAGAGGTATTATAATGCCTGTGGTTTTCTTTTTTGGATGTGTCTTTGTCTGGTTTTGGTATCAGGGTAATACTGGCCTGATGAAATGAGTTTGGAAGTATTCCTCTTCTTCTGTTTTTCAGAATAGTTTGAGTAGGATTCATAATAGTTCTTGAAATGTTTGGTAAAATTCAGCAGTGAAGCCATTGAGTTCCAGGCTTTTCTTTACTAGGAGACTTTTTATTACAGCTTTGATCTCATTACTTGTTATTTGTATGTTCAGGTTTGGGATTTTATCATTCGATCTTGGTAGGTTGTCTGTGTCTAGGAATTTATCTGCTTTTTCCTAAGTTTTCAAATTTATTGGCATAAAGTTGCTTATAGTACCCTCTAATCATCCTTTGAATTTCTATAGGATCAGTTGTAATATCTTCTTTTTTATCTGTGATTATATTTATTTGAGACTTCTCTCTTTTTTTCTTAGTCTGGCTAAAAGTTTGCCAATTTTGCTTATCTTTTCAGAAAACCAACTTTTTAAATTGTTTTCTTCATTTCAATTTCATTTATTTATTCTGTCATCTTTATTATTTCTTTTCTACTACTAACTTTGGGTTTGGTTTGCTCTTGCTTTTCTAATTCTTTAAGATGCATTATTAGGTTGTTTATTTGAAGTTTTTCTTCTTTTTTGATGCAGGCACTGAAGCTTATAAACTTCCCTCTTAGTACTGCTTTTGCTGTATCCCATAGGCTTTGTTATGTTGGGTTTTCATTATCATTTATTTCAAGAAATTTTCTGAATTTCATTCTTAATCTCTTCATTGACCAACTGGTCATTCAGGAGTATATTGTTTAATTTCCATGTGTTTGTATAGTTTTGAAGATTCCTCGTTATTGATTTCTAGTTTTTTTCCATTGTTGTCAGAGAAGATGCTTGATATATTTAAAATTTCCTTGAATGTTTTAAGACTTGTTTTGTGATCTGACACATGTTCTATCCCTGAGAATAATCCATGTGCTGAGGAGAAGAATGTGTATTCCACAGCTGTTGGATAAAATATTCTGTAAATATTAGGTCTGTTAGGTGCATAGTGCAGATAATGTCCAGTGTTTCTTTGTTGATTTTTTGTCTGTTCAATGTTGAAAGTTGGTTGTTAAAGTCTCTAGCTATTATTGTATGGAGATCTGTCTCTCTTGTTAGCTCTAATAATATTTGCTTTATATATCTGGGTGCTCCAGTGTTTGGTGCATATATATTTTCAATTGTTATATCGTCTTTCTGAATTGACTCCTTTATCATTATACAATAAACTTCTTGATCCCTTTTTATAGTTTTTGTCTTGAAATCTATTTTGTCTGCTAGAAGTATAGTGACTCCTGCTCTTTTTTGGTATTCATTAGCATGGAATGTCTTCTTCCATCCTGTTATTTTCAGCCTATGTGTATCTTTATAGGTGAAGTGTGTTCCTTGTAGGCAAGAAACTTTAGGTCCTTTTTTCCCCCATTTGACCACTCTATGTATTCTGATTGGACAGCTTAGTCAATTCATATTTAATGTTATTATTGATAAATAGGGACTTGTGCCATTTTGTTATTTGTTTTATGGTTGTTTTGTGGTTTCACTTTCTTCCGTCTATTCTGACTTTCTTTTTTTTTAATGTGAAGGTGTTTTTTTTCTGGTAGTATGTTTTAATTTCTTGTTTCTTATTTTTTGTGTATCTGTCATATGTTTTTGATTTGAAGTTACCATGAGGCTTGCAATAATATCTTATGACCCATTATTTTAAACTGATGACAACACTGGTTACGTAAGCAAGCATACAGACAAGAAAAAAGAAAACTAATAAAAACTTTACACTTTAACTTCATCCCCTTACTTTGAAACTTTTTGTTGTTTCTACCTTATTGTACTATGTCTTAAAAAGATTTTATTATTTTTGATTGGTTCATCTTTTTTCTTTCTATTTAATACATAAGAATTTTATACACCACAATTACAGTGTTATAATATTCTGTGTTTTTCTGTGTATTTACTATTACCATTGAGTTTTGTACCTTCAGAAAAAAAATTTTAATTAGTCTTTGTTATTTACTTATTTTTTGAAAAATTTTCTTGTTTTTAAAAATTTATTATTTTTTACATGAATAAGTTATTTAGTGGTGATTTCTGAGATTTTGGTGCACCCATCACCCAAGCAGTGTACACTGTACCCAATGTGTAGTCTTTTATCCCTCATCTTCTTCACTCCCTTTCCTCCAAGTCCCCGAAGTCCATTGTATCATTTTTATGCCTTTGTGTCCTCATAGCTTAGCTCCCACTTATGAATGAGAACATTCAGTGTCTGGTTTTCTATTCCTGAATTACTTCACTTAGAGTAATGGTCTCCAATTCCATCCAGATTGCTACAAATGCCATTATTTCAATCCTTTTTACAGCTGAGTAGTATTCCATGGTATATATAATATATTTTCTATATCCACTCATTGATTGATGGGCATTTGGGCTGGTTCCATATTTTTACAATTACAAATTATGCTGCTATTTTATAAATATGCATGTGCAAGTATCTTTTTTGTATAATTACTTCTTTTCCTCGGGGTAGATACCCAGTAGTGGGATTGCTGGATCAAATGGTAGATCTACTTTTAGTTCTTTATGGAATCTCTACACTGTTTTCCATAGTGGCTGTACTAGTTTACATTCCTACCAGCAGTGTAAAAGTGTTCCTTTTTTACTACATCCATGGCAACATTTTTTTTTTTTTTTGATTATGGCCATTCTTGCAGTAGTGAGGTGGTATTGCATTGTGGTTTTGATTTGCATTTCCCTGATCATTAGTGATGTTGAGCATTTTTTCATGTTTGTTGGCCATTTGTATATCTTCTTTTGATAATTGTTTATTCATGTCCTTAGCCCACTTTTTGATGGGATTTTTTTTTCTTGCTGATTTGTTTGAGTTTTTTGTAGATTCTGGATATTAGTTTATTGTCAAATGTATAGATTGTGAAGATTTTTTCCCACTTTGTGGGTTGTCTATTTACTCTGCTGATTGTTTCTTTTGCTGTGCAGTAGCTTTATAGTTTAATTAAGTCCCATTTATTTATCTTTGTTTTTGTTGTATTTGCGTTTGGGTTCTTGGTCATGAAGTCTTTGCCTAAGCGAATGTCTAGAAGGGTGTTTCCAATGTTATCTTATGGTTGCAGGTTTTAGATTTCAGTCCTTGATCCATGTTGAGTTGATGTAAGGTGAGAGATGAGGATCCAGTTTCATTCTTCTACATATGGCTTGCCAGTCATCCCAGCTCCATTTGTTAAATAGGGTGTCCTTTCCCGACTTTATGTTTTTGTTTGCCTTGTCAAAGATCGGCTGGCTGTGAGTATTTGACTTCATTTCTGGGTTCTCTATTCTGTTCCATTGGTCTATATGCCTATTTTGATACCAGTACCATGCTTTTTTGGTGACTATTGCCTTATAGTATAGTTTGAGGTCAGGTAATGTGATGTCTCCAGATTTGTTCTTTTTTGCTTAGTCTTGCTTTGAATATGCAGGCTCTTTTTTGGTTCCATCCGAATTTTAGGATTGCTTTTCCTAGTTCTGTGAAGAATGATGGTGGTATTTGGATGGGAATTGCATTGAACTTTTAGATTGCTTAAAATTTTTAATTTTGTCATCCATCTCCCATTTCTCCCATTTCATTTGCTTTTGCTTTTTCCCCTTTGCACTTTAATCTGATTCACTTCCCTTCTATATCATTTTTCCCATTTACCTAGAGATTATCCTCCTCTTTATTTTTCTCCAAATCTGAAAAGTCATGTGCTCTTTCGAAGATGCTAAACAATTATGTGATCTGTCTTCTGGTTTTAAAATTTTCAGTTTTTTTTTTTTTGGTCTAATTTCCTCCCCATTTCTTTATGTATTTCTCTCTCTTTTTTTTTTTTTACACTTGTTTTTCTTCCTTTTTCTCATTCTCCAACATATTTGCTTGATCCTGGTATTGACAAAAAGATAAGGTAAACAAGTAGAACTCTATTTTTTTTTTTTGCATGAGGCTTAAATAGCTTTTTAGATATAAGAGAATGGAGGTTGTGATTCACAGCTTCCAGCAAAATTCTCAATTTTTAACAGTCTACTTAGGGTATTTCTCCCAACTTCGTTTTGTAATACTTGGAACTCTGTTCCTAAAATCTAATTCCTAGCTAAATTCGTATATGTTTTTCTTCTCAACAGTATTGTAACATTGATATATTGTAATCAATCAACACTATTTCTTGATCTTTGAGGCATATAGAAACCAAAATATTCTTCACCTCTACCCTTCTTGAATCTTAGGGTTAGTTTGAATTCTGAGTCCAGTGCAAGTCAGTCCTTGTTAGTTCTAAATTGATTCACACATTTGTATTGCTTAAATTTTTTCTTTATTTCCCCATGGAGTTGCCCTTTATATAATTCTTCTTCTCAGAATAAATTCTGGAAAGTAATTGTCAGAGCACTGCACTTGAACCTGACAACACTCAGCAGAATTCAAAGAAAAGGTAATTTATTTTATGGATAAATTATACAACTTATTTTTCTAACACTGTTATTTGTCTCATTTTTAATAGTTTTTTACATTTTAGAGTAGTTTTAGGTTTACAGAAAAGTTTTGAGGCTAGTACAGAGTTCCCCTATACACCACACCCAGTTACTTTTATATTATTAATGTCTTACATTCATATAGCATGCTTGTCACAATTAATGAAATAATATTGATAAATTATTATTAACAAAAGCCCATGCTCTATTCAGGTCTCCTTAGTTTATACCTGTTCTTTTTCTATTTCAGGATCCCCTCCAGGATGCCACATTACAATTAGTCTTTACAACTTCTTGGATTCCTCTTAGCTGTGATAGCTTCATCAGACTTTCCTTGTTTTTGATGACCTTGACAATATTGACGAGTACTGGTCAGGTATTTTGTAGAATGTCCTTCAACTGGGTATTGTTTGTTGCTTTTTTCACAATTATGTTTGTTTTATAGTTTTGGAAAGAAAAATCACAGAGATAAGGTGCTATTTGTGTGTCATATCAAGGGGACGTAGTATCAACGTGACTTCTCACTGTTTATGTTAATCTCGATCCTCTGGCTAAGGCAGTGCTTGTGAGGATTCTCCACTGCAATTTTGCTTTTTTTATTTCTCCCTTTCCAGACTGTGGAAGTAACTATGTGCAGCTTACATTGAAGACGAAGGAAGTTATGCTTCACCTTCTTGAGGGTGGAGTGGCTCCATAAATTAAGAATTCCTGTGTATAGGAGATTTGTCTCTTCTCTTCCATTTATTTATTTATTTAATCATTTATTTATATCAGTCTAAACTCACAGATACTTATTTTATACTCTCAGTTATAATTCAATACAATTTTATTTTGTTTATTTATTTTTTGCTTGAATCGTTCTAGCATTGGCCACCTGAAGCTTTTTCAGTTGGCTCCTGAGTCTCTATGGCATACCACCAGTGATGTGTATGTGTGTGTGTGTGTCTGTGTGTGTCTTAAAGCACCTTGTTTTATTCTGGCTAGAAGATGTTTCAGGTTCATCTTTTATATTCCTTACCATGCCCTAAATTCATCTGTTTCTACAAGGAGGGTTAGTTCATTTGATTGGAAAATGCTATTAAAAAACAGCATTTTCCAGTCTGTTTGGATACTAGGTGTGATCATTGTTACTTGAGTGTTGTTGCTTCTAGACCTCAAAGAAAGTTGGCAAAGAAAGTAAGTATATGTTTTTATACTAATCCATGTATAAGCATACACACTCACACCCACCCCCACCCCCCACATATGTACACACACATATATATATATCTCCATATCTGTATCTATATTAAACTGAACATGAATTCATACCCATTTCTCCAACCCTAATCCATAACAACATGTTTCATTCTAACCTTCTCCCCTTGCCTTTCTGTAGCTTTCCACTCCAATGATGAGAAACCTAGCTCCCAAAAAAACCACCATTCATGTACTAGTTGTTCAGTTGCAGTATGCATGTTATAAATTATCAATATTATTAACCCGGATCCCATGTGAAACTTTTCTCAACTAGAGCCCAGTGCTTTTGTACAGCGTGTTTTGCTTTTTGTCTTGTAGACTTCACTCATTTCTGAAGTTACTTGGGTTAGTGTCTTTTTTCCTTCTTCTCTTCAGTAAAATTACTTTATACAGTTTTTAATAAGATAGGTTCTTTGGTCACAATCTGCATTCAATGCTGGAATTCCCCCAACTTCCTAAACATTTTTTAAAATTAGCATATATTAAGGCTTACTTGTGCTGTAAAATTATATGGGATTTGATGTATGCATACTGTTGTATATCCACTATTGCAGTATAATGCAGAATAGTTTCGCTGCCCTATACCACCCTCTTTGCTTCACCTGTTCAACCCTTACTCCTCTGAAAATCCTGGCAAACATTTGTCTCCTTCACATCTCTATAGTTTTGGCTTTTCTAAAATGTCATATAAATTGAATCATGTAGTATGTAAACTTTCCAGGCTGGCTTATTTCACTTAACAATATGCATTTAAGATTATTCTGTATCTTTGTATGGCTTGATACCTCATCCTGTTTTATAACTTAATAGTATGCAATTGTATGACTGTACCACAGTTGTTTGTCCACTCCTCTATTTAAGGATAACTTGGTTGCTTACAGTTTTTGATCATTACAAATAAAGTTCCCATAAGTATTCACTTGTAGGTTTTTGTGTGAACATATGTTTTTTGAGCAATTGGGTAAAGACCTAGGAGAGCAACTGCTGGATTGTATGGTGAAACTGGGTTTAGGTTTGTAAGAAACTTCCAGTTGTCTTCTAAAGTGGCTGTATCACCTTGTATCCCACCCCCAGCAATTACTGATGGTTGTTGTACCTCCATATTCTCACTAGCAATTGGTGTTTTCTTTTTTGCTTGTTTTATAGCCATTCTGATAGGTTTGCAGTTATATGTAATTATTTTCTTTCTCTCCTTTTTAAAATTTTTTTTAATTTTAATTTTTATGTTTTTTGAGACAGGGTCTCACTTTGTTGCCAGGCTGGAGTGCAGTGGTGTGACCACAGCTCAGTGCAGCTTTGACCTTCCTGGCTCAAGTGATCCTCCCACCTCAGCCTCCCTAGTAGCTGGGACTAGGTATATGCTACCAAACCCGGCTAATTTTTGTATTTTTTTGTTGAAATAGAGTTTCATCATGTTGCCCGGGCTGGTCTTACACTCCTGTGCTCTAGCGATCTGCCGTTTCAGCCTTCCAAAGTGCTGGAATTACATGAGTGAGCCACCATGCTCTGCCTAATTATTTTCTTAAATTGCATTTCCCTAATGACAAATGATATTGAGTATCTCACAGTATACTTATATGTCATCTGTATATGTTCATTGATGAGTATCTGTCTAGAACTTTTGCCCATTTTAATGAGTTGTTTATTTTCTTATTGTTGGGTTTTGAGAGTTTTTTGTATTTTTTTAGATCAACTTCTTTATCAGAAGTGTGTTTAGCTAATATTGTCTCTCAATCCATAAGCTATCTTGATTCCCTTTATAGTATAATTTGCAGAAAACGTTTCCGTTTTTAAAAAAGTCCAACTATTCTATTTTTTTCTTTCATAGATCATGCTTTAGTGTTGTGTCAAAAAATGCATCACCAAACCTGTGATGGTTAATATTGAGTGTCAACTTGATTGGATTAAAGGATGCAAAGTATTGTTCCTGGGTGTGTCTGTAAGGATGTTGCCAAAGGATATTAACATTTGAGTCAGTGGATTGGCAAAGGCAGACCCACCCTCAATCTGGGTGGGTACCATCTAATCAGTTGCCAGTACAGCTAGGATAAAAGCAGGCAGAGGAACATGGAAGAGCTAGACTGGCCTAAGTCTTCTGGCCTTCATCTTTCTCCGATGCTGGATGCTTCCTGCCCTTGAACATCAGACTCCAAATTCGTCAGTTTTTGGACTCTTGGGCTTACACTAGTAATTTGCCACGGGTTCTCAGACCTTTGACCACAGACTAAAGGCTGCGCTGTTGGCTTCCCTACTTTTGGGGTTTTGGGAATCCTTGCTCCTCAGCTTGCAGATGGCCTATTGTGGGACTTCACCTTATGATTGTGTGAGCCAATACTCCTTAATAAACTTCCCTTTATATATACACCAATCCTATTAGTTCTGTCCCTCTAGAGAATCCTGACTAATACCAAAACTTCGAATGAATCTGTGTCATACAGATATTTCATCTGTAATCCACTGTTTTTGTACTGGAGTTCTGTTGATGTGATGGTAAGTTGGGGGAAGAGGTAGTACTCTATAATGTTCTTAATAAATCTCAGTATTTTAGTGGGCTTAGATGTTACAGTTGAACCCTTCGCAATTGTTTCTCCTTGATATAACTTTTTCCCCCACATGCTTCTTGGCTGCAGTTGATCCCTGTTGACTCTTTTTGTTTTCATTTAAGTGAGATAGAAGGGCTGCAGGTCAGAGTGGTAGGTATTTCTTTCCTCCAGCTGGGATAAGGCTCTGACAAAGTGATTTTCCCTGTAGAGTTGACCTTTGTTATAGAGAAGGCTCTGGATATATTTCTCAATAATTACTCTCCTCTCCTCATTGACTTTTCAATGAGGACTCTTCACTGTAAGAACTGCATGTGGTTCGCAGATGTAAAGTCCACAAAGTGTTTGGTTCCTTTTAGACTAGTCTTCAGGAGCTTCTAACACTAGTCCATACTCAGCCTCTGGCATATTGGCAGAATGATCACTTGTGTTCTTAAGTAGTTTATGTTTTTATTAGCTTTAGCTCCAGGTGAACAGGTATTCATTGTGTCTCTCTGGATGGCACCTGCTTCTCTAGAATTTCGATCGGTGATGTGCCCTGTGACCTTAACTTCTCTGTTATGTTCAAGGAAAGTCAATAATTTTCAGTTTGTCTAGCTTTCTTTTATTATAGGAATGGGAGGAATGTTGAAGCTGAAATCAAAATGCCTCATACTGTTAGTTTTTCTTAATGAGTACTTAAGTATTTTTATTGTTTCCATCTTCATAACAATTATTTTATTTTATATCTTCCATAAAGATCACCTGTCAGAATTTATATTAACACTGATAGGATAACCTATACAATTTTAGTGCACATAGTTGTGCCTTAAGTATTTTGTACCTGAAAATGTAGCATTTAGTTTACAATTTCTACAAACAATAATAATCTGCTGATAAATATTATCCTGATTACCTACATATTTCATAGCATGTATCTAATGCTCTATGAAAGTCATTTTATTACCAAAGAAAAACATGATTCTAAATGTAATGAGAAGAGGATGACTATGGTACATAGTCCTAACTTTTTGGAGTCCTAACTCTTAAAGGATTTGAAATTTAATATTCCTCCAAATTATACATAGAGTGCATTCACATGATTCTAGTCATAAGGTAATTATGCTGCAATCTCAGATTTTTATGATCCTTGTCATCCCTTAAACCCCATACACCCATCTGAGTGTTGAATATTTCTATATGTCTTGTGAGCATCAAATGTCCAATAAAAGGAGTAATCAAGTAATTAAGATGAAGTGGGACTGAAATGGAAGATGAGACAAACTTAGCATCATCCTGATAACAAAACCTGGCAGAGAGAGACCAAAAAAAGAAAACTTCAAGCCAATATTTTTGATGAATATCTGAGAAAAAATCCTCAAGAAAATCTAGCAAACTGAATCCAGCAGCACATCAATAAGCTTATCCACTATGATCAGGTAGGGTTTATCCCCAAGATGCAAGGTTGGTTCAACGTGCAGATCAGAAGTGTGATTCATCACATAAACAGAACTAAAAACAAATCCACATAAATATCTAAATAGATGCAGAAAATACTTTTGTTAAAATTCAACACCCATTCATGTTAAAAACTGTCAATAAACTAGGTATGAAGGAACTAAAAAGTAAAAAAATAACAGGTCCTGGTGAAACAGGAGAGTTCCCTCATCCTCCTTGCAGGACATGTGACAGGGGTGTGGCTCGCCTGTTTAATCAGTCACCACTGCTGCTGCTGCTGCTGCTGCTGCTGCTGCTGCTCAAACCCCTGGCAAGAGGGGGAGCACAGAGACAGGCAGATGCAGGAGCCAGGGCGAGAGTTTTGGGCTCCACGGCTGCAGTAGTGTCTAGGGGTGGGTGCTTGTGGCCCCAGTGTTGTAACACTGGGGCTAATGCTTTCTTAGCCTTGCCATCCTCAGACAGCTTAAGTGTTAACCAGCTCAATGGACCCTCTGCCTTTTCACAAGGGCAGAGGGCCAGTGTGACAGCTTTCTGTATCCCAAGCTCTTGCCCAGCCTCCTGGAAGAACTGGATCACACACAGGCTTGAAGGTTGAATGTGGGGTTTTATTGAGTGATGGAGGTGGCTCTCAGCAGGATGGATGGGGAGCCGGAAGAGGGAATGGAGTGGGAAGATGATCTTCCCCTGGAGCCTGGCTATCTGGCGGCTGAACTCCTCTCCTACCACCCCCAGCCGAACTCCTCTCAGCATTCAGATGTTCCTCCTCTTCTCTCTTTCTCTGCTGTGTTGTTCTTCCATTTGTCTGCTTGTCTTGTTTCCTTGCCTGCTTCTCTGTTTCTGGAGCCTGGGGTTTGGGATTTATATGGGTGCAGGATAGCAAGGCATGGCAGGCCAAAAGGTAATTTTTGGGGCATGAAAACAGAAATGCTGTCTCCACTTAGGGCTGTGGGTCTCCAGGCTTGAGGATGGGGCCTTTGCCGGGGAACTGCCTTCTTCTACCCGGTATTTCCCTGTCTCCTGTCCATATCAATTGTGAAGTTGTGGAGAAAAAGGAATGCTTATACACTGTTGGTAGGAGTGTAAATTAGTTCAACCATTGTGGAAAACAGTGTGGCAATTCGTCAAAGACCTAAAAATTGAAATGCTATTTGACTCAGAAATTCTATTATTGGGTATATACCCAAATACCATAAAGACACATGTACATGTATGTTTATTGCAGTACTATTCACAATAGCAAATACATGGAATCAACGTAAATGTCCATCAGTGGTAGACTGCATAAAGAAAATGTGGTACATATACAACGTGGAATACTATGTAGCCATAAAAAGAATGAGATTATGCTCTTTGCAGAACATGGATGGAGCTGGAGGCCATTATCCCTGGTAAACTAAGACAGGAACAGAAAATCAAATACCACATGTTCTAACTTATTAGTGGGAGCTAAATGATGAGAACACATGGACACATAGAGGGGAACAAGGGAACAACTGACATGGGCCTATTGGAGTGTAGCGCATTGAAAGAAAAAGAGGATCAGGAAAAATAACTAATGAGTACTAAGCTTAATACCTGAGTAATGAAATAATCTGTATGAGAGACCTCCATGACACAAGTTTACCTAAATAACAAACATGCACATATGCCATGAACTTAAAATAAAAGTTAGAGAAACAGTTACTCTAATTGGGCTTGAGAACTTCTAGGTGAATAAAATTTGCTGACTTAAAAAAAAGAAAATGTGGCAAAGTATTGTAAACTGGGTGAAATGAATTTTAAACTTTCCATGTTTAATACATCTGCATATGCTGTATTATCTCTGTAAAGAAGAATGTGCCCTGGGCCGTCATCCTCATGCCCAGCTCCAATCTTGTAACAAAACAAAACAAAATGAAACAAAAACAAAAAGAAAGAAAAATAGAAAGAGGGGAAATACGCTTAAAAACTAGAGCACAAGCATTACTATTTTTGTGAGGCCATCTCTGATTGGCTTGTACAGGTGCAGATGTGTTCTGTTTTCCACGTTCCCAATGACTCACTTTCAACTTTACCATATTCTATGAAACCCACTGTTTGTGTTTGTCTTTCTGCTTATGAGGCACTGTTTGAGAGCAATGAACGTGTCTTTTCTCTGGGACCTGTGATTAATATGATGTTGACATTTAGTTAATATAAAAGGAATATCTTCGAGATAAAAGGATATACTTAGACCAAAAACTATCAAGGAATATGATTAAACTTTGATTATCTTTAATTTAGATAAATACATTTAAACTCAGCTTAAATTCTTTTCTTTATCTCCTAACATTGATTTTGACAGAATTAAATTGTATGTCAAGTTACTTCGACATTAAATCGGCATGGAGGGGTAAATGTTTGGCTTTGTTTTTGGAATACTCAGATTTCCAATATAGACTTAAGCTGTCAAAGTGACTTCGGGAATTGCAAATTTGTTTTTATATCTCCCATCTCTTCAGCTATAAAATTGAACTAAATGTCCTGTCCTAACTTTGAATACAATAAAGTTACACAGTTTTGCTAAAAACCTTAGTAGCTCATAGCTTTTACATACTCATCTTTCTTTCTATGATGTCCTTTACCTATCTTGTCTATTCTCCATCTGGTCATACGCAGTATCTTCAAATCATATCATTTTCTGCTTCTCTTTGAAAGCTAAGCCTTTGGTTCCATTTATTTTTATAGAATATGTAAAATATATGACACGGGATCAAACTAAAGTGGCAGAAGAAAACAGATTTTTTCACAATACTTTATTTTACTGTAGACACTGAATTAATTCTACACTACATAACTATAAGATCAACTACTCAAGGAAAGAGAGATAGAAACACTGCACTGAAACTGTGTTCCCAGCACACAGTAATTAAAGACAGGTTGTCATGGATATGACAACTAGTGTCTAAACATTAGCTGGAAAGGGCCTAAGAAAGAAGAACTTAATGTGTTCGGAATTTTATTACTGGTAAATGTAAAAGAAAAAGAAAACTAGTGGTTTGGCTGATAGGATTAAAGATAGCAAAAAGAAGGCAGGACTAGCTTGTAGCTCTTGCTAAGACAGACAGAGCAGTGAGTGGAGACTCCTCATTGTGAACTTTTGCTCCAAGAACTACTGCAGGAACATACCAGGAAAGCTGAGAGAATCCACAGACCCTTTGAAGGAACTGGATCACCGCTGTCGGCTCCCTAAGATGCCGAAAACTGTGAGTCACTTGCTTTCTCAGGAGGGAGGCTAGTGGTCTGGGGCAAGTTCTCAGCCCTGGTCACTGGCTGCCTGGAAATAGACTTAGTGCTGTTGCAGGGGGCACAGTGGGAGTGAGACCAGCCTTTAGAACTGCAGGCTGCATGGGAATGGGGTGAGACCTGTGACTACTGGCTTTCCCCCACTTCTCTGGTGACCTGTATAACTCAGCAGAGGCAGCCATAATCCTAAGAACATAACTCCATTGGCCTGGGAACCACACCCCCATTACCCACAGCAGCCTCAGAAAGCCCTGTCCAAGGAGAGTCTGAGCTCAGACACACTTAACCCTGCCCCTGCCTGATGGGACAAAAGAATCTGAACAGTAACCCTTGAGTCCCAGATCTTCCCTCTGATCATAGTCTACCCAAATGGGAAGGAACCAGGAAAACAATTCTGGTAATATGACAAAACAGTGTTCTTTAACACCTTCAGAAGATCACATCACCTCACCAGCAATGTATGTAAACCAAGATGAAATCTCTGAATTGCCAGAAAAATAATTCAGAAGGTCCATTATTAAGCTAATCAAGGAGGCACCAGAGAAAGGTGAAGTCCAACTTGAAGAAATCAGAAACATGATACAGGATATGAAAGGAAAAATCCTCAGTGAAATAGATAGCATAAATAAAAAACTATCACAACTTCTGGAAATCAAGGAAACACTTAGAGAAATACAAAATGTACTGGAAAGTCTCAGGAATAGAATCGAACAAACAGAAGAAAGAACTTCAGAGCTTGAAGACAGGGCTTTAAAATTAACCCAATCCATCAAAGACAAAGAAAAGAGAATTTTAAAAATGAACAACACCTCCAAGAAGTTTGGGACAATGTTAAGTGTCGAAACCTAAGAATAAGTGGTGTTCCAGAAGAAGAAGAGAAATCCAAATGTTTGGAAAACATATTTGAGAGAATAATGGATGAAAACATCCCCAGCCTTGCTACAGATCTAGACATCCAAATACAAGAAGATGAAAAAACATCTGGGAAATTTATCACAAAAAGATCATTGCCTAGGCACGTCGTCATCAGGATATCTAAAGTCAAGAGGAAGGAAAAAATCTGAGGGCTTGTGAAGTAAAAGGATCAGGTAACCTATAATGGAAAACCTCATCAGAGTAATAGCAGACTTCTCATCAGAAACCCTGCAAGCTAAAAGTGATTAGGGCCCTATCTTTAGCCTTCTTAAACAAAACAATTATCAGCCAAGAATTTTGTATCTAGTGAAATTAAGCTTCATAAATGAAGGAAAGATATAGTCTTTTCCAGACAAATAAATGCTAAGAGAATTCATCACTACCAAGCCAGCAATACAAGAACTGCTAAAAGGACCTCTAAATCTTGAAACAAATCTTCAAAATACACTAAAATAGAATCTCCTTAAAGCAGGACCTATGTAACAATAACACAATGAAAAAAAGGTATTCAGGGAACAAATAGCATGATGAATAGAATAGTACCTCACATCTCAATACTAACATTAAATGTCAATGACCTAAATGCTTCACTTAAAAGATCCAGAATGGCAGAATGTCTAAGAATTCACCAACCAAATTTCTGCTCTATTCAGGAGATTCACCTAATACATAAAGACTCAAGTAAACTTAAGGTAAAGGAGAGGAAAAAGATATTCCATGCAAATG
Source organism: Pan paniscus (assembly GCF_029289425.2). Classification (NCBI taxonomy): domain Eukaryota; kingdom Metazoa; phylum Chordata; class Mammalia; order Primates; family Hominidae; genus Pan; species Pan paniscus. The sequence continues at coordinate 111,720,114 of NC_073262.2, read as the reverse complement.
GACACCAAAAGCAAACAGGAGTAGCTATTCTTAGACAAAACAAACTTTAAAACAACAGCAGTTAAAAAAAGACTAAGAGGGACATTATATAATGATAGAAGGACTAGTCCAATAAGAAAATGTCAAAATCCTGTATATTAGGTCAGGGCAAAGGTAATTGTGGTTTTTGCCATTGAAAGTAATGGCAAACCAGCAATTACTTTTGCACACACCTCCTATATATGCACCTAACATTGGAGCTCCCAAATTTATAATTGCTACTAGACCTAAGAAACCAGAGAGAGAGAGAGAGCAACGCAATAATAGTGTGGGACTTTAATACTCTGCTGACAGCACTGAACAGGTCTTCAAGATAGAAAGTCAACAAAGAAATAATGGACTTAAACTATACCCTACAACAAATGGACTTAACAGATATTTACAGAACATTCTACACAACAACTGCAGAATATACATTCTATTCATCAGCACTTGGAACATTCTCCAAGATAGACCATATAAAAGGCCACAAAACAAGTCTCAGTAAATTTAAGAAAATTGAAATTTTATCAAGTACTGTCTCAGGCCACAGTGGACTAAAACTAGAAATAACTCCAAAAGGAACCCTCAAAACCATGCAAATACGTGGAAATTAAATAACCTAATCCTGAAGGCTCATTGGACCAACAAGGAAATCAAGATGGAAATTATGAGTGAGAACACACAATATTTAGTTTTCCATTTCTGAGTTACTTCACTTAGAATGATGGTCTCCAATTCCATCCAGGTTACTGCAAATGCCATTATTGTATGCTTTTTTTATGGATGAGTAGTATTCATATTTTATATATATATATACACATATGTATATATATCTCACAACATTTTCTTGATTCACTCATTGATTGATGGGCATTTGGGCTGGTTTCATATTTTTGCAATTGTGAGTTATATATATATGAATGGGAGCTAAGCTATGAGGATGCAAAGGCATAAGAATGATACAACGGACTTTGGGGACTCAAGGGGAAGGGTGGGTGGTGGTGAGGGATAAAAGACTACACATTGGATACAGTGTACACTGCTTGGGTGATGAATGCACCAACATTTAAGAAATCACCACTAAAGAACTTATTCATGTAACCAAACACCACCTGTTCTCCCAGAAGCTATTGAAATAAAAAGTAAATTTAAAAAAAAAGACTAGTGGTTTTCTGATTATGGGATTTTGAGAAAAAGTTAAAGTTTGTGAAGTTAATAATTGGAAAACCTTGTTCATCCCCTTACATTTGAAAAATTCACTTATAAATTCCAACTAATTAAAAACTGAGTCACTTCTAATATGGTGGAAACAGATGTCTCTGGAGTGAAAATAAATTCTGTACTTCCAACTGACATTCATATCTGTGGCAGCACTGGCAACAGGAAACGTGTGAAGGATGATATTTGGAGGTAGAAGGTTAATATGACAAATCATGAGAAAGTATGTGGAGTAATAAATGTGGTTACACATTTTTTAGACAGCGATATGCTCTCCAGAAATCTGAGAATAAATTAACCATTAAGGCCAGGTTTATAAAGAGCTTCATACATAGATCCTAATGCTTTTGAGGTACTATGAATCATGAAATTCTTTTAACCTGACATAGACTTGTATCACTTGCTGCTGAACTGCCTAATGGTATAAGCAGGTGGGGATTATGCTAATAAGTGACGCTAAGAACTCTTGTGAACATTTCTTTGAAAAATATGTTAATGCTTCATTTTGGGGTAAATTGGATTTCTAAATGTGTGAGTAAAAGATAAAGTCTGGATGATTATTCTTTTCAGAGAAAAATAAGGATAAATTGATGGGTATTAGCCCAAAAACCTATTTAAGAGAAAAGAATCTGATTTAAGAAAAATAATTTAAGTAATTTATCTTCATAATTGCTTCTTTCTTTACCTTTGTGTTTGAGGGATGACCACTTTGTATTTCCCTAATTTATTTCGCAGCCGAAAAGCAAATTGAAAGCTGTTTTTAGTTTTTAATTGTTGGGATTAATTCTCTTAAAATAAACCTGTCTTTTTAAAGCTTAAACTTGTTATAGTGAAATAAGAAATGAATATATTTAGGAGAAATTGGAATTTGCAAATTTAAACACAAGTACTTGAGAATTTAATTTTAGAGATAAATGCAAAGTTCACTTAATCAGTAATTCAGTTAAATCTAACCATAGTATGTGGATAGTATGATATCACAGAAATTAAACAGATGACCTTAGTTATCTCATTTTGAGAACACCTGCAACTTGATATTATAGGTTAATAAATAACAAAATTTTTGTTACATTTATGATTGCTTAATTTCAATTTAAGAGGAAATATAAGATGAAATGTTTGATGCTCAGTACCTGCAAAGGCTCTGTGAAATACTTTGGTGTCTTTTTGTAGTGATTTACTCAAGAAAATTTTGCTAAATGCCAATGAGGGTGGAAATAAAATTACCTCTTAAAATAAAATTGTTTGTTTTTATCTCACTGAGTGATTGCTTCTACAGCATTTTCATTAACTCAATAAAGGAGGACTGGACCATCTATGCTTATAACTATTATAAAACTAATTTGGCAAGTTCTCAAGAAACAAGAAAATCTGGCCTTTTAATTTGTGATTTTAGGTTGTATTTTAATGAAATTACAAAAAGATTTAGGAGTTAGAAGCTAGAAAGAAATAGCAGTGTTTCATCTTGAAAATGTTTTACTCTAAAGTAATAAATGTCAAATTGAGTTAATAGATTAAAATTTAGATACTTTGCAAAGTAACACAATTGATCATGAACAATAGTTATTAAAGTAGCAACAAAATTTATGTAGAGAAGAAAAAAGAGAAAAGACTCATGTTACCTGACAAAAAAAATGTACCTTATAAATGAAAGTCACAAAATACAAAATGGTGAAAGAACACTGTTTTATATTAGAATATTTTTTACCTCACAAATGTATCATATCCCATAAAATGGCAACAAGGAGATCAATTCTGGATCAAGTTCTGGAATGTAGCTGTCTTTTTTCGCTGATTCATTCATCAAATCTTTACTTCTTATCACGTGCCAGGCTGATGTAGACGACCAAGATGGTTTCTCCATTCGATGAGCTTACAGTGAAATTTGCAGCAACTCAGGAGGCCTGATGTGGATGTGAGAAATGTGTAGAGGGCCAAATAGCAGTGCATTTTTTTGTTTGTTTGTTTGAAAGGATGTGTTTAGTATTGAAAGGATGAATCAAAGAAAGAACAGTAATTATAATAAAATGACCTTGAAATAATGGAGCTTGGGCTGGTTTATGTCTGAACCCTTGACACTTCTGGTTTAGCCCACCTCTTTGTTTCTCTTAGCATACACCTCTATTAGACTTTCTTTAAACACCCCATTGTTACTCTTATTTTTTAATCGTATTTTATTTGTATGTGTGTGTGCATGTGTGTGTATGTACTTGTCTTCTGAATTTATATGTATATTTACATACACGGATTATATATATATATATATATATATATATATACACACACACACACATATATAAACTCAGAAGATACACAAATATAAGAAACGGAAAGTATTCTTGCCACCTCTTTCTTTCAACCACCCAAGTCCCTTTCTGCCAGCAACCAGTTTTAATTTTTACTGGAAAATATGTGTGTGTGTATATATATATATACACACACACACACACACAATGTTTTATTTCCATTTTTATATAACTGATAGAATACTAAATATAGTCTCTTGAACCCAGCATTTTTCACATAATAGTGTATCCTACAGATTGTTGTATATTAGTTTGTAAAAAAAATTCTTATTTATTTTTAAGCCTGCATTTTGTTCCAGTGTTGGAATGTACTATAATTTTTTTAACTAGATGAACATTGATTATTAGGCTATTGTTTTTACAAAAAAGCTGCTCTAATTTGGTGACTAAACATAAATTTTAATTTGATTCAAACACAATTTTTAAACTAAATTTGTTTTTAATCTAACTTTGAAAATACTAAATTGTTCTCAAGATCAAAATTATAAAATCTCAGAGTTATTACTAAATACTAGGGTATAATTTTGATAGGATCTTTCTAGCATCATTTGTTTTAAAGTTTATCATAGAAGTGATGTGACTATGTTCTCCTTGAAGACATTAGTAATTATACTAATTGCTAACATTGTATAATGTGTACTGTTCACTGTGTTTAAATGTTATATAGTTTTATTCTAACAATAATACTTTGAGATGGTTATTATTTTTAACTTTAATTTGTAAATGAAAAAAATTAATCCTAGTGAATTGAAGTAAGTTTCCTATGGTTACACCACTAATAAGTGATGAAGCAACATTGGGAATCAGAGAGTCTAATTCTAGAGCCAACACTTTTAAATACCAAACTCCATTGTCTCACCAAATACGATACATAAAAAGAGTCAAGCAGAGTTAGAGTTGCATTCTTCTCTATGATGATGAAGATTCACGTGCTATGACATACTGACTTAAAGTAATCACAAAGAAATAACTTGGTACATTTTTTGACAAGCTATTAGGAAGTCACATGTCAATAAAATAAAAAGAAAAAAGCAGCCTAGCCAACATGGTGAAACCCTGTCTCTGCTAAAAACAACAACAACAACAACAACAACAAAAATTAGCCAAGCTTGATGGCACACACCTGTAATCCCAGCTACTCAAGATGCTGAGGCAGGAGAATCACTTGAACCCAGGAGGTGGAGGTTGCAGTGAGCCAAGATCACGCCACTGAACTCCAGCCTGGGTGACAGATCGAGACTCTGTCTCAAAAAAAAAAAAAAAAAAAAAAATTATGTCAATATTTACTTATAAAAATCAGATCAGAGATAGAGTGTTAACATTTTTGTTGATTCTTTTCTAGCTATCTTTGGATGTAGCAATCATATTGCTACTGAACATTTCTAATATAAAAGGTCTCATATATTAATATGTGCTGCAGTTTATGTCTAACCATATGTTCAATAGACATGTTAGCGTATGAAAAATTTCCACTATATACTAATGACCATGTATCCAGAAAATATTATATATACATCTATCTCTCTCTCTCTATTTATCCAACCCCATTTTTACATGACCTAGTTTGAATGGGTAGTTTTACACTCCATCACACACAAGTTGGCCTAAAACAGTAAGCATCAAGGATTACCTGCTGCTGAATCCCTGTATATACCCCAACTCTCTGCAGAATTGTCAAGTAGGAGAAATGTGTCTTTTGAAGTTCTAGTCTCTATTTACACTATCATTGCTTCTCCAATGGACATGACTGCTCCCTGACCCTCCACATCCTAGTAATTTCACCTTATTTTTGTTAATGCAGTATTTGTTTTGAGAAATAATTTAATAAATTATATATTTCTCAGAATATACTGAATTTTATTAGTGCTAAGTCATTTTGCCATTTGTGGGCTTCGCTAATATGTAACTTCCACTTCTGTGTCAGGAAATTCCCAATTATGTGTTTTGACAGTTTGAAAGTGTGCCACATTGCCATTTGCACTCAAGTATACCTTCTTCCTCTTCTAGGGTCCCCCATTTATCACAAGGGCTGGAAATTTGGGAACTATATTTTCCAGAATCCTTTCCTAAATGATTTTTCCCTATAGTCAAACAATGAGATATTACACAGAATTGGGAAAGTTGAAAGCAATCAGAAGCTCTTTTCCTCTTCCAGCAATGGCAGGTCAATAACGGGCTTCAGCAATGATTGCTTTAGGAACGTCATGTAAGAATGCCACCGCAAATTACCTATCCCAATACTACAGGCAACTGTAACTCCTGACAAATGTCAGGTACATCCTGAGAGCCTCAGGGATGGAAGTAAATCTGAAAGCTGGAGGCAGTTCCCCCATGACTTTGTCATTTCATGCTGTTCTGTGGTTTTCTAAGTGCCTAAATTCCTGTCTTAAATAGTATTTTATCTGAAATGTCTAGAGTCAATCCTCTTTTGCTCACTATTTACTGACTGATAAAAAGTAATTTCTACTTTTTGCTATCAGTGTAGACAAATCCCACTTCTCTCTTAGGTCTTAGAGATAGGAGCTTAAGTACATGAATTAGCCTTGTCTAATGCTTCTTTCTGGGAGGCCACGATAAAGACTAGTTAGAATCCACGGGTGGAGTCTCAATGGTAGTGTTCAGAAGCAGAAGCTACAACCATTGATGTGATATCCAGGCTAAAAAATTACTAATTTTTTTCCTAAATAAAAAGTTTTGTGCTCCTTAAACATTTTAAAACTACCTTAATGTTGGCCAATTTTCCATGTCTGGTTATCTCCTATATTATCAACTGTACGTATTTCCAATAGATATTATCTTTCCTTTCTTAAGAAAATCAGAGACAGTTCTGTTGCTTGCACACAAGTTTTGTTGCTGATACAAAGGGAGACAGATAAGTCATGTCATCGGATCTATTGCTAATTATGGAATTTCATATAGCAATCTTTAATGTGGAAGTATTATGTTCGAGAAAACTGAAATATGAAGGTGAGTGGGCTCTAAAAATGACCTCCTGAAATTACACCATATGCATGTGGGCTTACTACCTATCCGGTTTTATATAAGAAGTGGTCTCTGTTTTAAGGTATTAAGGTCATAGCATCAGTGTCACTTTTTCCCCTAGAGAGGTAGAAACTGCAGGTCCTTAGAATTTGGCCTGGGGGTATTCTTGAGGAATAATTGATAAGCATATTTTGGACAGCAATAATAAAACTTGCGCGATTGACTTATTTTAAAGGAAGTTTTCAAAGCGCTAGAAGATAGACAATGAACTATGTCATTTAAACATTTCTCTAATTTCAACTCTGTGATATGTTTGCCTTTGTCTTAATTCAAAACCCATCTACTATTTAATAATAAAATAATTGTCAAAATGATTTTTAAAAATTTTGTAATTTATTGGCTATATTTTCACTTGTTACTAAAACATGCTATTTATTTTTTCTGATGCTCCTTTAAAGAAAATAAATTGAATCAATTTATTTTCCATACTTAAACTACACAGTTGGAAAAAAATGTTGCATTTCTTTCAAAAGTTTCAAACTCTTGTTCCCAAACTGAATTCTCTGTAACTCTAATATAATGCCTCAGAAAATTTTGTCCTACTTCAGAGCAGGACAGTAGAATCCTTAATAAAGTCTACATTGTGCTAACATGTATTTTCCTTTAACTTTGTTAGACTTTTATTTTTCCAATTATCAATGTAATGATTTATTTTATTTTTATTGAGTTTCTTCTCAGGTTTTAACATTTTTTAGTTGTATTTTATCTTAATATCAGATTCATTTAGTATGCAACCTCAAAATCAGACATTTTTAATATTTGGTTACATACACACCTTTAAGAATCTAGTAAATTTCCGGGATATTCTGCTCATCACAAAATGCTCATTAGTTGAAGCATTCAAATAGACATTTAAATATCATTAAAGTAGATCAACCTAGTAAAACAAATATAGCTGGCTCTATAGACTCCAGCTTAAAACTCTTGCTCTAAAATAATATCCTAATTGCAGATGTTATGCCAAGTGAAATAAGCCAGTTACATAAGGACAAATATTCTATGATTCTTCTTACATAAGATTCCCTGAATGGTCAAAATCTCAGAGATGAAAAGCAGAATGGTGGTTGTCAGGAACTGGGCAGGGAGTGGGGAAGGTGGGATAGAGAGTTAGTATTTAAGGGGTAACAGAGTTTCAGTTAGGGAAGATGATAAATTTCTGGAGATGGATGGTAATAATGATTGTACAATAATGTAAATGCATACAGTCTTAGAACTGTGTACTTAAAAACTAATAAAATGGTAAAATTTTTAAAAATTGCTGGCTCTTTCACTATATATTTTATATCTATTAGGAAAGTTTCCTCTAAATTTAACAGTTCCAAAGTAGTTCTAAAAAATAATTTTTAAATGTCATACATATTTAATTTTGTTAGGTTTCCAATTAGTAGAAAATCTATAGTATGTGGATTTATTAAAACTCATTAATTCAGTCATATTTAACCAACTTGTTCCAATGACAACCTGTATTTTTTTCACTTTTATGCTTTGTTAGTCAATTTATTTCACTTAGTTGCCTGTCAATTTGGATACCAGAATTTCTCATAAATACTTAATTGCCACCTGGAAGATAAACATTTTCTTTTCATCCTTTTAACTACATTGACATAATGTGAAAGTGCTCTAGATTTATTAATATCTTTAAACTTATTTCTCTCCCTGACCAGGTGATTATTATTCACAGCTTCCATTTGCATATTCAAGCAGTGACAATAGTTGATATTTTATAGGTTTGCTCCTTATACACAATCAGTAGGCCATCCATTTCACCTTATTTGTATTAATTCAGGTTAAAATGAATCTAGTGTTACTTCACTTATTTATCTTTAGTAATTAATAAGTTTCATGCACGTCCATGTGAAGAGACCACCAAACAGGCTTTGTGTGAGCAACATGGCTGTTTATTTCACCTGGGTGCAGGTGGGCTGAGTCCGAAAAGAGAGTCAGAGAAGGGAGATGGGGTGGGGCCATTTTATAAGATTTGGGCAGGTAAAGGAAAATTACAGTCAAAGGGGGTTTGTTCTCTGGTGGGCAGGAGTGGGGATTGCAAGGTGCTCAGTGGGGGAGCTTTTTGAGCCAGGATGAGCCAGGAAAAAGACTTTCACAAGGTAATGTCATCACTTAAGGCAAGGACCGGCCATTTACACTTCTTTTTTGGTGGAATGCCATCAGTTAAGGCGGGGCAGGGCATTTTCACTTCTTTTGTGATTCTTCAGTTACTTCAGGCCATCTGGGCATATACGTGCAAGTCACAAGGGATGCGATGGCTTGGCTTGGGCTCAGAGGCCTGACATTCCTGCCTTCTTATATTAATAAGAAAAATAAACAAAATAGTGTTGAAGTGTGGGGGCAGCGAAAATTTTTGGGGGGTGGTATGGAGAGAGAGAATGGGTGATGTTTCTCAGGGCTGCTTTGAGCGGGATTAGGGGCGGCGTGGGAACCTAGAGTGGGAGAGATTAAGCTGAAGGAAGATTTTGTGGTAAGGGGTGATATTGTGGGGTTGTTAGAAGAAACATATGTCATGTAGAATGATTGGTGATGGCCTGGATACGGTTTTGTATAAATTGAAAAACTAAATGGAATAAGAGAAGCAGAAAAACAGGTATAAAAGGTCTAAGAATTGGGAGGACCCGGGACATCTGATTAGAGAGTGCCTAGGGAGGTTCAGCATAGTCCTGCCAGCAAAGATTATTTACTTACTTCAAGAGTTTAGAGTGGCGGTTTGGGGATAGCACGAGGAGATATCCGCTGTGATGGCTTGTAGAAACAGTGTAAACTGGCAGTGTAAACAAGAGCAGGGCATGTATGAGTAGTTGAGAACGGTGAATAGGAGTATGACTAGACAGAAGATAGTAGGGTTGATAAGTTTTTTTGGGCACAGTCTAAGTTGGTCTGGTGTCTGGAATGAGACTGGGGCCTAATAAAAAGGAGCGTCTATACAGTAGCTTAAATGGGCTGAGTTTAAGCTGAGTTCTTAGAAGCGAAAGTGGTAAAAGTATTGTCCAGTCCTTTTTAAGTTGGTGGCTGAGCTTGGTGAGGTGTGTTTTTAAAAGACCATTAGTCTGTTCTACTTTTCCTGAAGACTGAGGACTGTAAGGTATATAAAGGTTTCACTGAATACTAAGAGCCTGAAAAAATGCTTGGCTGATTTGACTAATAAAGGCTGGTCTGTTATCAGACTGTATAGAGGTCGGAAGGCTAAACTGAGGAATTATGTCTGACAGAAGTGAAGAAATGAGTGTGGTGGCCTTCTCAGACCCTGTAGGAAAGGCCTCTACCCATCCAGTGAAAGTGTCTACCCAGACTAAGAGATATTTTAGTTTTCTGACTCGAGGCATGTGAGTAAAGTCAATTTGCCAGTCCTGGGCAGGGACAAATCCTCGAGCTTGATGTGTAGGAAAAGGAGGAGGCCTGAACAATCCGTGAGGGGTAGTAGAATAGCAGATGGAACACTGAGAAGTGATCTCCTCGAGGATAGATTTCCATGATGGAAAGGAAATGAGAGGTTCTAAGAGACAGGCTAGCGGCTTGTAACCTACATGGAAGAGGTTATGAAATGATGACAGAATAGAATGGGCCTGTGAGGCTGGAAGGAGATATTTTCCTTGGTCTAAGAACCATTTGCCTTGTGTGGGAAGAGATTGATAGGTGGAAGTTTCAGCAGGGGAGTAGGTGGAAGTGACCGATGTGAAGGAGAAAAAACTGGCCGTGAGGGACAGAAGTTGGAGAGCTAGCTGCTTATCTTGCCACCTTATCAGCATAAGCGTTGCCTAGAGCAATGGGATCTGACGCCTTTTGATGCCCCTTGCAGTGAATGACCCCAGCTTCCTTTGGAAGTAAAGCAGCCTTGAGTAGAGTTTTTATTAAAGAGGCATTAATGATGGAGGACGCTTGTGCAGTGAGAAAACCTCTTTCAGCCCATATGACCGCATGGTGCAGAATATGAAAGGCCTATTTAGAATCAGTATAGATATTGATGCGTAGTCCTTTTGCAAGAGTGAGGGCTTGAGTTAAGGCAACTAGTTCGGCTTGCTGAGAGGTAGTGGAGGGGGGCAGAGTGGTAGCCTCAATGATAGATGTGGAAGATACTATAGCATAGCCTGCCTTTGCTGGTGAGTGGCCATTAGGCCTGGTGGAACTGCCATCAATAAACCAAGTGTGATCAGGGTGAGAAACAGGGAAGAAGGAAATGTGGGGAAATGGGGTGAACGTCAGGTGGTTCACAGAGATGCAGTCATGAGGGTCAGGTGTGGTATCCGGAATAATGTGGGAGGCCGGATTGAAGTCCGGGCCAGGAAAAATGGTAATTGTGGGAGACTCAACAAAGAGTGAGTATAGCTGAAGGAGCCGGGAAGCAGAAAGCATATGCGTCAGGTATGAGGAAGAAAATAGATTTTGGAAGTTATGAGAACTGTAGAGAGTGAGTTGGGTATAGTTTGTGATTTTGAGGGCCTCTAAAAGTATTAAAGCAGTGGCAGCTGCTGCACGCAGACATGAGGGCTAGGCTAAAACAGTAAGGTTAAGTTGTTTGGACAGAAAGGCTACAGGGTGTGATCCTGGCTCTTGTGTAAGAATTCTGACCATGCTAACCATGCCTAGGAAGGAAAGGAGTTGCCGTTTTGTAGAAGGTGCTGGGGTTTGAGAGATTGGTTGGACAAGATTGGCAGGGAGAGCACATGTGTTTTTATCAGAATTATGCCGAGATAGGTAACAGATGAGGAAGAAATTTGGGCTTGACTGAAGTAATGGGGGCTGTCTGTGAAGCTTTGCAGCAGTACAGCCTAGGTAATTTGCTGAGCTTGATGGGTGTCAGGGTCAGTCCAAATGAAAGCGAAGAGAGGCTGGGATTAAGGGTGCAAAGGAATAGTAAAGAAAGCATGTTTGAGATCTAGAACAGAATAATGGGTTGTAGAGGGAGGTATTGAGGATAGGGGAGTATATGGGTTTGGCACCACAGGGTGGATAGGCAAAACAATTTGGTTGATAAGGCACAGATCCTGAACTAACTTGTAAGGCTTGTCTGGTTTTAGGACAGGTAAAATGGGGGAATTGTAAGGAGAGTTTATAGGCTTTAAAAGGCCATGCTGTAGCAGGCGAGTGATAACAGGCTTTAATCTTTTTAAAGCGTGCTGTGGGATGGGATATTGACATTGAGTGGGGTAAGGGTGATTAGGTTTTAATGAGATGGTAAGGGGTGCATGATCAGTGGCCAAGGAGGGAGTAGAGGTGTCCTATACTTGTGGGTTAAGGTGGGGGGATACAAGAGGAGTATGTGAAGGAGGCTTTGAACTGGGGGAAAAGGTGGCAATGAGGTGTGGCTGTAGCCCAGGAATAGTCAGGGAAGCAGATAATTTAGTTAAAGTGTCTCAGCCTAATAAGGGAACTGGGCAGGTGGGGATAACTAAAAAGGAGTGCTTAAAAGAGTATTGTCTAAGTTGGCGCCAGAGTTGGGGAGTTTTAAGAGGTTTAGAAGCCTGGCTGTCAATACCTACAACAGTTATGGAGGCAAGGGAAACAGGCCCTTGAAAAGAAGGTAATGTGGAGTGGGTAGCCTCCGTATTGATTAAGAAGGGGCTGGACTTACCCTCCACTGTGAGGGTTACCCAGAGCATCTGTGATGGTCCTGTAGGCTTCTGAGGCGATTGGGCAGTGTCAGTCTTCAGCTGCTAAGCAGAGAAGATTTGGGAAGGAGGCAGTCAGAGAGCCTTGGGCCAGAGTCTGGGAGTGCCTGCCAGGTGAGTTGAACAGTCCAATTTTCAGTGGGGTCCCACACAGATGGGACGCGGCTTAGGAGGAATCCCGGGCTGCGGGCATTCCTTGGCCTGGTGGCCAGATTTCTGGCACTTGTAGCAAGCTTCTGGAGGTGGCAGGCCTGGAGGAACACCTGGCTGCTGCAGTTCAGGCGTTTGGAAGTTCTTGTGTGCTGGAGATATGGCTGGGGTTTGTCTCACAGTGGAGGCAAGGAATTGCAACTTTTTCCTATTATTGTACACCTTGAAGGCAAGGTTAATGAAGTCCTGTTGTGGAGTTTGAGGGCCGGAATTTAATTTTTGGAGTTTTATTTAATGTCAGGAGCAGATTGGGTAATAAAATCTATATTGAGAATAAGATGGCCTTTTGACTTTTTAGGGTCTAGGGCTGTAAAGCCTCTCAGGGTTGCTGCCGAACTAGCCATGAACTGGGCTGGGTTTTTTATATTTGATGAAAAAGAGTCTAAATGCTAACTGATTTGGGAGAGGTCGGATAAAGAAAAAGGAGTATTAACCTTGACTATGCCTTTAGCTGCAGCCACCTTTTTAAGAGGAAATTGCTGGGCAGGTTGGGGAGGGCTAGTCTCGGAGTGAAACTGTAAGCCGGACCAGGTGTGAGGAGGGGAGGTGATAAAAGGATTATAGGGTGGAGGAGCGGAGGCTGAAGAAGAATTGGGACCTAGCTCGGCCTGGTGAGGAGGGGAGAGGTCAGATGGGTCTGTAGAAAAGGAAGATTAGAAAGACTCAGCGACGCTTGGGGTTGGTACTGAGGGGACAGGTGGGAGGGAAAGGAGGAAGATTTGGGATTAGTTGCATTGGGCACAGAGACTAGGAAGGGACTGATGTGTAAAAGAATGCCTAGATGTCAGGCACCTCAGACCGTTTGCCTATTTTATGAGAAGAATTATTTAGATCTTGCAGGATGGAAAAATTGAAAGTGCCATTTTCTGGCTATTTGGAAGTACTGTCGAGTTTGTATTGGGGTCAAGCAGCATTGCAGAAGAAAATAAGGCATTTAGGTTTTAGGTCAGGTGTGAGTTGAAGAGATTTTAAGTTTTTGAGAACACAGGCTAAGGGAGAAGAAGGAGGAATGGAGGGTGGAAGGTTGCCTATAGCAAAGGAGGCAAGTTTAAAGAAAAGGGAGAGTAGAGACACAGAGGGAAGGGGTTCGGGGGTTCTTACCCTCCAGAAAAGCAGGAAAGGGGTCAGGGTGCAGAGATACAAGGTCAGGGTGTGGAAATAAGGGATTGGGGTACAGGGATATAAGAGGTTGGGGCACGGAAATAAGGGATCGGGGCACAGAGATATAAGAGGTCAGGGCACGGAAATAAGGGATTGGGGCATAGAGATATAAGGGGTTGGGGTACTTGCCCTTCCCCCAGAAAAGCGGGACTTGCCACTAAGGGTGAAGGAGAAGGGGTTGGGGGTTTCTTTCCCCCCAGAAAGGCGAAGAAGGGGTAGAGACATGGAGAGAAGGGGTTGGGGTACTTGCTTCTTCCCCAGAAAAGCAGGACTTGCTGCTAAGGGTTAAGGACCAAGGCAGGCGTCCCTGCGTGGTCTGACACCTCTGAAACGTGGATGAATAATCAGAGAGGTGTCCCTGCAATGATTAAACACTAAGGGAAGGCTGCCTTCCCTAGTCCATGACCGGCGCCGGAGTTTTGGGTCCACGGATAAAACGTGTCTCCTTTGTCTCTACCAGAAAATGAAAGGAATTGAAATTAAGAGAAAGGAGAGATTGAAATGTGGTGCCAAGATTGAAAGGAGAAAGTGGTTGAAGGATAGTGAGGGAGGTTGGAGAAGAGAGTAAAAATGAGGCCGCTTACTGGGTTTGAAATTGGTGAGATGTTTCTTGGGCTGGTTGGTCTGAGGACCTGAGGTTGTAGGTGGATCTTTCTCATGGAGCAAAGAGAAGGAGGACAGGGGATTGATCTCCCAAGGGAGGTTCCCCGATCTGAGTCACGGCACCAAATTTCATGCACGTCCGTGTGAAGAGACCACCAAACAGGCTTTGTGTGAGCAACATGGCTGTTTATTTCACCCGAGTGCAGGTGAGCTGAGTCCGAAAAGAGAGTCAGAGAAGGGAGATAGGGGTGGGGCCGTTTTATAAGATTTGGGCAGGTAAACGAAAATTACAGTCAAAGGGGGTTTGTTCTCTGGTGGGCAGGAGTGGGGGTCGCAAGGTGCTCAGTGGGGGAGCTTTTTGAGCCAGGATGAGCCAGGAAAAAGACTTTCACAAGGTAATGTCATCACTTAAGGCAGGGACCGGCCATTTACACATCTTTTTTGGTGGAATGTCAACAGTTAAGGCGGGGCAGGGCATTTTCACTTCTTTTGTGATTCTTCAGTTACTTCAGGCCATCTGGGCATATACCTGCAAGTCAGAGGGGATGCGATGGCTTGGCTTGGACTCAGAGACCTGACAATAAGTATAGTTTATATCTTTAAAATTAATTATTTTATTATTATTACAATCAGCTAACATACGTAGACGGTTAGTACATCATGGCTAATATCACAGTACTCTGCTATGTGAGCTCTTTCACCTATAACTTCACAATGATATCACCATTAAAAACAAGGTGGACTGAATGTGCAATTGTGTGTGTATGTGTGTGTGTGTCTTGTGTAGTGTTTATATGTATTTGACCCGAGATCACTATTGCTTTATGGATTTCATAAAACAAGTGCAAATGTTGTAATTTTTTGTTCTTAACAGTGACAATGTAAGATACATACATTCTTTCCCCCAGGAATATTCCATTCTTGGCATATTTTTATGACTTTTTTTTGTAATTTGCCTCTAAGCTTAGATAATAAATGACACAGAAATTTAGCCTCTTTATTTTGAATCCACATCTCATTCTTTACCTACACCTATAATACCAGTGAGCTCACCTAGTTATTCCATAATCAACATCAGTAAAATTTCAGTCTTTTACAGAATCACACTCACCCTCAATTGAATACACCTTGCCCTTTATGAAGTTACTTATGATGCTTTGAAGAATATTTTGGGAATGTGAAACTTTATGCAACTTTTGATTAGAAAGGAAGCCTCTCATAGAAGCTAAGAATACAAACCAGGGGGTCAGACAGACTTGAGTACTAGTCCCAGCTGCACCCTCAGACAAGTCAATAACTTCTGTGGCCCTCGGTTTCCTCATTTAAGATATGGAGATATTCCCAAGTTATAATGTTCTTATGAGAATTAAATGACCTTATCCCTTTACATAGGTCCCACTGAACTTAGGATGCAATAAGCCTTGAATACATTGCAGCACCTCTTTCTCATGCATATGCTAGATGGCATGAAAACACTGGCACAGGCATTACCTGAATGCCTTCCTCTCTCAGACACCACATAAGAATTTTATCCTTGATAGATCTATTCCTGTGCTTTTGTGATTGAACAAGAGGAGAAAAAGAAAACAGAAGCTCATAAAGAAGGAGATGGAGTGAAGAGGGCTGATAAGATTCTGGGGGTGAGGGTGGTGTTGAGAGAAACCCAAGACAAACAGCTGTGAAGGGCAATAAGTTTGAAAGAAGGAAAAGGGGAGAGTACAACAGTACTAATGAGGACATGTGTACATTGTGTGGAGTTTATGAGATGTATTTATATATTATTTTTAAAAAATACTTTGTTGCTCCAAGTCTTTGCTATTGTGAGTAGTGCCTCAATAAACATACGTGTGCATGTGTCTTTATAGCAGCATGATTTATATTCCTTTGGGTATATACCCAGTAGTGGGATGGCTGGGTCAAATGGTATTTCTAGTTCTAGATCCCTGAGGAATTGCCACACTGTCTTCCACAATGGTTGAAGTAGTTTACAGTCCCACCAACAGAGTAAAAGTGTTCCTATTTCTCCACATCCTCTCCAGCACCATATGTAACAAACGTGCACATTATGCACATGTACCCTAGAACTTAAAGTATAATAAAAAAAATGGAAAAATACTTTTGTTGTATCCTTTGATCAACATCTCCCTATCTACTGCCCCCAACCCCCCACACAGCCAGAACCACCATTCTACTCCTTGCTTCTGTGTATTCAACATTTTTTAGATTCCACATAAGTGATATCATGTGGTATTTGTATTTCTGTGCCTGGCTTGTTTCACTTAACACAGTGTCCTGCAGGTTCATCTGTGTTGTCACAAAGGAACGGATTTCCTTCTTTTGTTAAAGCTGGAAAGTACTCCATTGTGTATAGACACTACATTTTTCTTTCTCCATTCGTTCTTTGATGGACATGTAGACTGATTCCATATCTTGTCTGCTGGGAATAATGCTGCAAGAACATGGGACCGCAGATGAGATTTTTCTTGTTTGAAAAGCAGTATTATGATGCTCATATAATATTTTAAGAACACCAGAGCATAAAATTGAGAGAACTCTGAAAAAACAAAAAGGCTTTTTGAAAATGTTTCTCTTCTGAAAAGGATAAAATACAAAAATGGAGTGAGCAGTGAGCATATAAATTATTTTTGGACTAGGTTTCAGAGGCAAACGGCAAGTATAAGCCAAGATGCAGAAAGAAAAAAGGAAAATAAAATTATTTGAAATAGGTTAAAGAAATGTTTCACTTACATCATGGCTAGAGGTAGACAGGTGTTTTTCAGGCCTCAATTTTACATGATTTAAAGTACCATCTTTAAGAAAAAAGAATCAAAGTTAGGAAAAACAAACAAAACAGAATATTTACTGTGAATGAGAAAAAAGTCACAATAAACTAAAACATGAGAAATGTCATAATTATAAAATATCTTTATGGCCGGGTATGATGGCTCATGCCTGTAATCCCAGTACTTTGGGAGACAGAGGTGGGCAGATTGCATGAGCTCAGGAGTTTAAGACCAACACGGGCAACATGGTGAAACCCCACCTCTACAAAAATTATAAATATTAGCCAAGCCTGGTGGTGCACCTGTAGCCCCAGCTACTTGGGGGGCTGAGGCAGAAGGATCGTGCCACTGCACTCCAACCTGGGTGACAAAGTCTCAAAAAAATAAAATAAAGTTACAATATATTTTCCCATATATTTTGGCTTGATACTATTGATCACTGTTTTAAATGAAAGAAAATTATATCATAATTTTTAAAGATAGAAGAAAAACGTCTAGCATGGTAGATTAAATTTGTTTAATTGATATCTGTGATTCATAAAACCTGCAACTTCAGATATATAGATATTTGCTGTTGGTTCTAATTTTGCAAGTTTATGTTCTACAAATGAATGAGTTATGGTAAATTTTGTTTTGGGAAATTCCCATTAACAATGGGAAAAAGAGGAGATTTTATATATAATTATGTAGGCTTCATTATCAAGTATATTACTAACAGGAAATGTCATTGTGCATGGGTATTGACCAAAACGAAAAAAATCCTACACTTAAATTATTTTCATATTTGATTAGAAGAATTGTCCACAGACAGCTTTGTGACTTCATTCATGTCAAATTGTGTTTCTCCTCTAGTGCTAACTTCTCCTTAGCTAGATACTGTATATATGCGCCCATGGACACTCTAACACTACCAAACTGCAAAGGGTCTTGGGAGGAAGGAGAAGTGGTTCTCTTAAACAATTGTTGTTGTATGCTCAATTTTGTTTCTCCCTGATCAGGACCATGGAAGAGACTCCTACAAGTAAGAGGCCTTGAAATTTAGAGTTTTGATACCTTAGGGACATGTCCACTCCAGAATGTAAATCTGGAATTTTAGAAGGCAATGAAAAATAACTATTATTTTTAGAAATGCAGTTCCTAAACTAGCTCTAAGGCACCCTAGACACCACAGTAAACTCACAAGGGTGCTGCCAAATAGTTTAAACTTTCTTTGGCCCTAGAAATACAATGAAAAAATTCCCGCGATATTAAAATCATTATGAACTGAGGAAGTTAGAGATATTTCTTTTTCTGAGACAGTGTAGAGGGGCTTGATTGGTAGTTGAAGACCCTGGTGTTGGTAGATGTGTTTTGGGTGAGCTTTGCAGTTTGCTGTTGCCATTTTGGAGGTTCATGCCTGTCCACACTTTCCACTTCAACTGGATGCTGTGTTACAGTGGATTAAAGTACATTAAAGGTGATCTCATCTGAAATGAATCATCTTCAGCTGGGCCAGTTGCTCATGACCAGATAACTGAGAAAAATAGGAAGATCACTGAGGATGTCAAGCACCTGTCCAGAGTTTGCAAAAATGTTCATTAGCATTGCTCATGGCTGTAATGGCTTATCTAGATTTTCATCTATATACGTGCTGAGTAGGTGATCTCTTAGAATAATGAAATTATTATTTCACCTTGGGAAGACTATTTCCAATGTTATGGTCATAGGGCCTAATGACTCTAATGTCAGGCTACCAAAGATCCTGGAACCATTGCTGGTCTCAATGTACTTAGAATTATCAATGAGCCAACTGCTGCTTCTATTGCTTATGGCACAGACAAAAAGTTTGGAGCTGAAAGACATGTGCTCATCTATGACTTAAGAGATGAAATTTTTGATGTGTCTGTCCTTACTCTTGAGGATGAAATCTTTGAGATCAAATCTACAGCTGGAGACACCCACTTAGGTGAAGAAGATTTTGACAACCAAATGATCAACCATTTTATTGCTGAGTTCAAATACAAGCATAAGGACAGTAGTGAGAACAACAGGGCTGTCTGACACTTCTGTACTGCTTGTGATGGGCTAATTGCACTCTCCCTTCCAGCACCCAGGCCAGTAGTGAGATTAATTCTCTCCGTGAAGGAACAGATATTTATACCTCCATTACCCATGCCCAATTTGAAGAACTGAATGCTGTCCTGTTCCGTGGCACCCAGGACCCCATAGATATAGCCCTTCAGGACACCAAACTAGACAAGTTGCAGATCCATGTTATTGTCCTGGTAGGTGGTTCTATCTCTATCTCCTAGATCCAAAAGCTCCCTCAATAATTATTTAGTGGAAAATAACTGAGCAAGAGCATTGACCCTGATAAAGCTGTTGCTTATGGTGCAGCAGTCCAGGCAGCCATCCTATCTTAAGACAAATCTTAAACTGTTCAAGATTTGCTACTTTTGGATTCACTTCTCTTCTCTTTGGTAATGATGCTGCTGTGGAGTCATGACTGTTCCCATGAAATGCAGTACACTTTTCTTACCAAGCAGACCCAGACCTTCACTACCTACCCTGACAACCAACCTGATGTCCTCATTCAAGTTTATGAAGGTGAGAGTGCCATAACCAAGGATAACAATTTGCTTGTTATCCAGGGCAAGTTTGAGCTCAGAAGCATACTTCCTGCTCCCTTTGCTGTTCCTCAAATTAAAGTCACTTGTGATATTGATGTCAATAGCAGCCTCAATATCTCTGCTGTAGGTAAGAGTACAGAAAAAGAGAACAAAATTATCATCACTAATGACCAGGGGCATTTGAGCAAGGAAGACATTGAGAATATGGTCCAGGAAGCTGAGTACAAAGCTGAAGATGAGAAGCAGAAGAACAAGGTGGCATCAAAGAATTCACTTGACTCTTATGCATTCAACATGAAAGCAACTGAGAAACTTCAAGGCAAGATCAACAATAAGGATAAACAGAAGATACATGACAAGTGTAATAAAATCATCAACTGACTTGATAAGAATCAGACTATAATGAAGGAAGAATTTGAACATCAGCAGAAAGAGCTAGTTTGCAGTCCATCATTATCAAGCTGTACCAGGGTGCAGGGACATACTAGGAGGAATTATCAAGCTACACTAGGGTGCAGGGACATGCTGGGAGGAATGCCTGAGGGCTTCCCTGGTGGAAGAGCTCCTTTCTCTGGTAGTGCTTCCTTAAGGCCCATCATTGAAGAGGTTGATTAAGCCAACTCAAATATAGATGTAACATTGTTCCACACAGTAAAATGTTGAGGGACCCAAATTTGTAGCAAACTATGTGGCAGTTTTAAAGTTGAGCTGCTGGAGAAAATTAATGGGCATTCTGTATACTTGAACATGTGTGCAGGGAAAGGAGTAGAATACAGTGCACTACATGACCAATGTATTACAAGTAGAAAATGCATTATCTAAAATAAAACTGTATTTGGAAATCTCCCCAAAAGACTTAGAAATTCGTATGCAATCAAGATATAAAATTACACTTACCTTTGTAGCTGTACATAAAAGAAAGGCTAGAATAAGGATATCAGTAAGTAATTAGCAGTTGTGTTTGAATGGTGAGAATATGGGTAATATATAGCCACTTCTTTTTCATTTCTTATTTTTCCAAATTGTTAATCTGTTTTACCTTATAAAGAAACCAGAAAAAGAGGAAGAAAGGAAAGAAAAAATGCATAATTTTCAGAATTCTGGTGGTGGAGATAGTATTATTGTTGAACCCAAGCAAAGTTTGCAGAAACAGACAAGTATAAGAGGTCAGATATAAATAAGAAAGCAGGAATTAAAAGAAGAAAGATTTGGAGAAGTTTGGAAATCTTTCCAAATTGACTATTGAATTAAGGCCACTAAATCAGGGCTATTTGCCCCAAAGTATAATTCCTGTCTATTTAGAAACTGTATCAGGACCCGAATGGGCCAGTGCCTAAGCTGGAGTGTGGCTGCACTGTTTTGCAGAAGGATAAAATTATGTTAAGAAAGTGAGTATTTTGAGTATTGTGACAGAGGATACATGATTGAACCTTAAAGTCTGAACTACAGAGGACAAAGGTGACCAAAATGCAGGAATAAGTCAGTACAAAGAGATCATCTCTTCTGGAAAATTATATGTAAGCATATACTGGGATCTCTGACAAAATGCCAAAAAGACTTAATTTGGGGTCATAGACTGTAATTTTACAAATGACATCTAAAACTTGCTTCCTTCAGGATTTTTCTCTGATAATACCTTTAAAAAATCTTTTTAACTCATCAGTTAATTCCTTATCTTTCTTTTACATTGCATATGCTGTTTGATTTTTCTCTTAATTTATTGTTATCTGAATCCTCCATATAACTGTCCAAATCTTGCTTCCCCATCCCCACTTGAGCAGGAACTCCTGCCTAACACCTCTGTTACCCTATATTTGCAGCCCTGTCTTTCTTCAGTCCAGTCTTTCCAGAAATTAGGGTCTGCCTTTGAATGCATATCTAGTGGCTGGACAATGACCACCTCCCAGCAGATGTCCCTGATCTTGCCTGCCTGCTTGAATTTTGTTCTGGCCTTCTCCTCAATCCCCACCTACTGCCCACCTGTTTACCTAAACTATTATTGTTCCTGTTGTGGCCCTTCTCAGTCATCCATCCTTTCCTGTAAAGACTTTCATGCTGACTGGTCCCAAATTGTCCCAAACCAAGTTCTGTCACACCCCTTAGCATGTGAGGGCTGCAGAGAAGCTACATTACAAATCCCAACTATAGCCTGAAATCTAAATAATGCAGCAGGCAGCATGATATAGTGAGTATGGCATGAAAAATCTCTACTTCATTTCAGGTCCCAACCTAGACATCTCCCCTTCCAAAGGGCCCCTATAACTTTCTCCATTGAGTTAGGTGCCTCACCTAAATATTCTTATGCTAGTTAGTGCTGATGTTGATCCTAGTTCCTTATCATATAATTGTGTAATCTATTTGTCTGTTTCTCCACTATAATCTAAAATCCCTGAGGGAGGAAATTATGTCTGCTCACTGTTTTATTCCTAGTATCTAGCAACATGCCTGACACATGTTAGACAGAATAAACAGACTCTCTCTCTTTCTCTCTCTTCCTTTCTTTCTTTCTTCCTTTCTTCTTTTTCTTTGCATATTAATTGTGGGAATCAGGGGAAATTGTTCTATCTTCCTGAGCCTTAGTTATCTTAGTTATAACATCCACCGCATGATGTTTTTGCCATTATTAAGTGAGATCAACAATAAAAGTGGCATACCTAGAGTGTCACAGTAGGCATTTAATAATATTTAATACATTTAATTAATACTAAACAATACATTTAATAAATACTAAACAATACATTTAATAATATTAAATAATACTAAATAATACAGTTAATGCTGATAATACTAAATACTAATACCAAATAATAATACATTTAACAATAACAAATACATTATTTAATACTAAATGTATTCTTTATAAAAGAAATAAGTACTAGTTTATTTTATTTCTTTCAAATACTAGTTTATTTCTCTCATTAAGAATGGTGATGACCCTCCTTGGTAGGAGGGGCAATAATGCCACGTTAACTACAAACTTCAGATATATTATTTAATTTATACCTTAGGAAATTTTGAGGTTAGGCATTAGAATAATCCCATTTAAAAAACAAGTAAATCAAGGCTCTTAGGTTAGGTAAACTCTATGGCCTCAGAGTCAGCCATAGGATCTAGGACTCATACAAAGGAGGTTTCAATCTAGTGCCTACACTAACCATCCCTCCTCCTGCCCATTTCCATTCTCTCTTCTGTTGGACCTTTTCCACTGTTTGAAGTGCCCAAATACTGCCACATCCGGAAAGCAACTTCTATCATAGTAAATGTTAAGGAGGCTCTGATGAAAACTTTTACAGCATCAGAATCCTATCTTTGTGATTGATGATGTCGCTGCTTAATTATCTCAATTTCCCAAGTCCTTGATATTGTCAGGCTCTCTCTAAAGGAATCTGCCAAAAGGCTTGGCAAAAATCTTGAGAGCTATGCATTAACATAAAACTGAAAAAGCATATGAAATTTTAGAGCTTTCACTTTTAAATCTTTATATTACCAGATTGACATATAAGAGTTATAATTGGACATATTCCTAATAACTTTCAGTAAGAACAAATAATTGCCTTTTGAAAGATCAACCACATAATTTTGAAAGGACCAACTTGTCATGGTGAAAATCACTTCTTTCATTCTCTTGAAGTTATTTTTAAATATTATATAAATGCACTTAGCTCTTCCTGGTAATACTTTTACTTCCTTCTATGGTAATTCATATATATTACTTAATTTTCCACATGACATTTTTATGAGAGTTGCAGACCTTATTCCCATATAAAAATAAAGCATTATTATGTGAAAAAAAAGATATAAGCAGATCACAAGAAAAACTATGTTTTTAAACTCAGTTTCTGAGAAGATGTACTAGACATACTTTCTTTTTTAAATTAAAAAGTTTTATTTGTAGATATTTATGGGATGTATGTGCAATTTTGTTATATGTTTAGGTTACATGGTGGTCATGTCAGGGCTTTTAGAGCATCCATCGCCTGAATAATGTACATGTACCCATTAAATAATTTTTCATTATCATGCTAAGTATAGCTAAAAACCCTAGATGTTATCCATAAAATAAATAGGTTCTGACAGGTGAAGAGAAGACAGACTGGCTAGGGACCTCAGAACTCAAAGAATAACATGGTGGTGAATTTCGTGGATACCCCAGTGTAAGTACTGGAGAAGCTGGCAACAAGGAATTTCTAATCGACTCAGACAAAAAAAAAAAAAAGAAAAGAAAAAAGGAAAAAGACAGCTGTGACTAGTCAAAAAACCACTAAGACGGCAGCCTAGAAAGACAGGAAGCTTTTAGATGATTTTATTGATACATAGTGTTTTTACATATTATGGGGTACAAGTGGTATTTTGTTACATGCATAGAATATGCCATGATCAAAGCAGGGCATTTAGTATTTCCATCACATCAAACATTTATCATTTCAATATATTGAGAATATTTCACATCCTCTCTTCTAGCTATTTTGAAATATATGGTACACTGTTGTTAACTACAATCACCCTACTTTACTATCAAACATTAGGACTTTTTTTTTTTTCTTTTTCTTTCTTTTTGTGGGGGCAGTGGACAGGGTTTTACTCCTGTCTCCCAGGCTGGAGTGCAGTGGTGTGCTCTTGGCTCACTACAAACTACAACCTAGACCTCCCAGGCTCAAGTGATCCTCCCTCCTCAGCCTCCTGAGTAACTGAGACTACAAGCACGCACCACCATACCTGGCTACTTTTTGTATTTTTAGTAGAGACGGGGTTTCGCCATGTTGGCCAGGCTGGTCTCAAACTCCTGACCTCAAGTGATCCACCCACCCAGCCTCCCAAAGTGCTGGGATTACAGGCGTGAGCCAACATGCCCGGCCTGGACTTATTTTTTTCTATCTCACTGTATGTTAGTACTCATTTGCCAACCTCTCTTCATTCTCCCCTTCACACCTGCATCCTTCCTAGCCTCTGGTGTCCAGAGTAGAATGATAATTCTGCTCTCCATGTCCATGAGATCAGCTTCCTTAGATCCCACATATAAGTAAGTACACGGGCTAATTGTCTTTTTGTGTCTGGATTATTTCACTTAACACAATGACCTCCAGTTCCATCCATGTTGTTGCAAGTGACGTGATTTTATTCTTGATGATTGCTCTACTCTGCCTAATACAACAGTATGAACTATGGCCCCACCCCCACCTCCACCAGCAAAGGCTGAGGGGAAAGAGGCTCCCCTTGCCAGTCTATAATGAAGTGTCTCAATCCCCTACCAAAGTGGGGCCAGAGAAGGTCAAGTAAGAAGCCAGGATTTTTGGTCCCACCAGGTGGTAAGCAGGCCTCCCCAGTCAGTGAACTTACAACACACCTGCCCTGCACTGTCAGAGGAGGCCTCGTCGGGGGTTAAGACTTCCTCTGACACTCAGCTTGGTAACAAGGCCACCCCCCTGCAGTGTCAGTGGAGACTACCATGAGAGAGCAATAATGAGCTGGCCCTCCCCATCCCAGCCAGGGTGGCATCCGCAAAAGCCTAGTGGAAAGCCTCAACTTCCAACCCCACCCAGCAGTGACAAGGAGACTTTTCTACCCCTAGGTGTCAATGAAGGCCAAGAGGAAAACCTGGGAGTCTACACTTAACCTGGCAACAACGAGAAGGTGTCTCTCTTTTCCCCACAGGCATGCTATCAGAGGAGGCTTTGGCTGTGAACCTTAAGATATAAATAAGGTTCAGATAATTATAATCCCCTAAATGTCTAATTTTCAATAAATAACTCATACAAACAACCAGAAAAAAATATTGAATTTTATCAAAATTAAAAATTATGCATCATCTCAAGAGGAGGAAAAGACAAGCAACAAACTGAAAATATTTACAAACCACGTGTCTTACAAAATACTCATCTATAGAGTATGTAAATAACTTTCAAGATTCAACATTAAACACCAAACCATATAATTGCAAAATGGGACAAATATAAAGAGACCCTTCACCAAAGAAGACACATAGATGGTAAATTGCCATATGAAAAGATGTTCATGACTAGCCATTAGGGAAATGCAAATGAAGACCACAATGAGATATCACTATACATCTGTTAGAAAAGTGAAAACAAACACGTGGTGATACTAAATGCTGCCATGAATGTGGAGAAACTGGATACACATGCATTGCTGATGAGAATAAGACAATTTAGCCACTCTAGAAAATAGTTTGGTAGTTTCCTTAAAAACTAAACATAAACTTACCTTGCAACCCAGAAATTTCAGTTCTCAGCATTTATCCCTCCAGAATAAAAACTTAGGTCCACACAAAAACCCATGCATGATTGCTTATGGCAACTTTATTTGCAATAAACCCCAAACTGGAAATAACCAAAACATTCCTCATAGGTAAATGGTTACATAAAATGCGACAGAAACAAACATACCCTGAAATGTTTACTCAGGATATATAATACTCAGCAATATAAAGGAATAAACTCTTCATAGATACACCAAATTGGATGGATCTTATATTAGTTTGCTAGGGCTGCCATGACAAAATACCAATCTGTGTGACTTAAACAACAGAAATTTATTTTCTCCCAGTTTTGGAGGCTAGAAGTCCAAGATCAAGGTGTGAGCAGGTTTGGATTGTTTCACAGCCTCTCTCCTTGGCTTACTAATAGCTGCCCTTTCACTGTATCCTCACAAGATCTCTCCTGAGTGCCTACTGATCCCTGGTATCTCTTTAGATGTCCGAAGTTCTTCTTTAATGATACTAGTCAGATTGGGTCAGTGCCCACCCTAATAGCCACATTTTAACTTAATCACTTCTTTAAAAGCCCTATCTCCAAATACAGTCACACTCTGAAGTACTGAGACTTAGGGCTTCAACATATGAGTTTTGAGGGAGCACAATTTAGCCCATAAAAGATCTCACAGTGGTAAGCCAAGTGAGTAAAACCAATTTTAAAGGTCACATACTGTATGAATCCATATAATATTCTGCAAATGACAAAATTATAGAGATAGAAAACAGAATAGTGTGTGCCAGTGATTATGGATGGTGGATGCAGGTAGATAGGACTATAAAGGATTAGAATAAGATCTTTCTGATGATAATTCTATATCTTGATTTTGATAGTAGATACACAAATCTACTGGAATAGAATGGCATAAAACTATACACATGCCTTGTACTGATACCAAATTCCTAGCTTTGATATTCTTTTATCAAATAATTGGTCTCAGTTATTGAATGATGTAAGCAATGGTGGAAACTGGCTTAAAAGTACACAGGACCTCTGTACAACCTTTGTAACTTCCTGTATAATTATTTAAAACAAACAACAAAGAAACCTCGGTCGGGCGTAGTGGCTCACGCCTATAATCCCAGCACTTTGGAAGGCTGAGGCAGGTGGATCACCTGAGGTCAGGAGTTCGAGACCAGCCTGCCCAACATGGCAAAACCCCATCTCTACTGAAAATATGAAAAATTAGCCGGGCGTGGTCGTGGGTGCCTGTAATCCCAGCTACTCGGGAGGCTGAGGCAGGAGAATTGCTTGAACCTGGGAGGTGGCGGTTGCAGTGAGCGGAGATCACGCCACTGCACTCCAGCCTGGGCAACAGAGTGAGACTCCATCTCAAAAAAAAAAAAAAAGAAAGAAACGTCAAGTCTAGTCTTCAACTATCAAAGGAAATCTTGAAGTTACTGCCTTTACAGATGTTACCGTGTTACCTTTGGTTTTGCAAGTGCAAAGAATTCTGGTATTTTGGTTTTAAAAAAGATCTCAATTTTAATTGAATAGGATTTGGAATGATATTAGTGACTGTTAACACATGGACCTTTTTGTTATTTTTTGAAAACTTCATACAGATATTTTTATTTCTAGCAGGCAGATATCAAAGCCCTCAGTGACATTACTCGACTTACTTCCTCCCTTAGCAAAGGTGGACATTTAGCACAAGGTGGACATTCAAACATTTTGTTTGTGCTAACAAAAGGTGATGAGCGCGCTCAAGGTTAGCTCTACCTTGTGTCTGCCATTTGGGCAACACTTACGATATTTTGGCATTTATCTTTAGTAGTTTGGTCAATATTTTCAATTAACAAAATAAGAAAGTTTGGTGTTTAATATTTCTTAAAGAATACCACATATTATTCCACTATTCAATCACCATTACCATCATCTTCACCAACATCGTTAAATAAAAAAATTAATGAAACAATGCTAATAATAAAAGTTCCCAATTCAGTCATAATTGTATAGTTATTCAGGGAGGTAGCATTGATATTTGCAATTACACATATTTTATAATCAGCAAATCCTAGGGCTGAGTAAAGTATTATCTCGTGTCTCCAGTGCAGTTCCTTCTGTGATGTTTTTTAAACACATAGTTTTGTTTAAGAAATGTTGCCAGATTTAGTCATTTTTATATAATAATTTTATTTATAAAAATAAATTCATAACAAAGCAGCATCTCAATAAAAATTCCCTTTGTACAGATGAGTGCAGCTTCACTCATCCTCTTAGTATATGTCTCTTTACAAAATCAGAATAGGATGCAACTTTGCAGGAAATAAGATTAGAAAATAACTTTGGGACTCTTAATGGGATTTTGATTTATGAGTTTTTTATTCTGATTATTCTGATTTGACTCTGATTTATGAGTTTTTTATTCTGATTTGATTTATGAGTTTATTTTATTCTATTAGGTACATAGTGTGCTAAGTCTCTAACAGCTGTTTAATATCACTCCTGCAACAGTTGAATTTATTGAAAAAATTGATATGTTAGATCATGCTTTTCTTCTAAATACTTCAATTTATTCTAGCAAAACTCAGATTAAAATTTATTGTGCCCTAGATTATTTAGGGGCAAATTAAAGAACTGGATTTATTTTATTTTGGCTTTTGCATATAAATATAAATTTGCTGCTATATATATGGCTATATTTCAAATTTTACTGATTTGATATCTCAGTAAATTCAGTCTTCTGAATTTACTACAGAATTTACTACAGAAAATTCAGTCTTCTGTAGTTGGAAAGCTGTTGATAGCTTTCATAGATGTAATCTGACTTACAGCTTTGCCTTATAAAAGCTAAGAGGGAGGGAGTTAGCATTCAGAATTTCTAAGTGATGATATTACCATATATGTCTTACAAGCAAACTCAGCTTCTTCTGACCTGAATTTCTGGTTAACATTAAGATTTTTCTCTGTATCTTGGAGCTTTAGAAACAGGCATGCTGGAACCAATTAGGGAAGATAATTTAAACCCTATTGAAAATACAAATGAAGTGCTTCCAACTCTCAAATCCTTTCAGGAATGTTATCTGATCACAGTAGGTTTACGTTAGATGAATAAGCTTCAAAAATTGGTAATTTTGGATTTTTTTTCTTACAAAAGCAGAAGCATAAACTATCTTATTATCATCCCCCTACTGTCTTTTAAACAGGATCTATTATGGAGACTCTGATGAATGCAGGGGAGAAAAGCTCCATAAATTTTGCACTACCCTTTTTTTTTTTTTTTCAGCAAAAAGCAGGAATGATGAGCCTGCAGTTGTAGAAGAAAGTAATAAAAACTCAAGCTCTAAAATTCCTGGAGCATGTCTGCATGGAAGTCAGGGCCATGTCCTCCTCGTGTGCCACATACTTCTATCTTTCAGTGATTTGAGACAACATAGTGTGTTGTCTCCCTTGGAGAAGCTCCATGAGCCCACTCGAAAAGAATGCATCTTTTCTTCTGTCTTGTAGTGGGAACATCTGTGTACTAGTGAGACTACTGTGCCATATGTTTAAACCTTTATTGACATTCTGGTTTAAACATCCTGGTTTAAACCTTTATTGACATTCTGACATTTTTTTTTTTTTTTTTTTTTGAGACGGTGTCTCACTCTGTTACCCAGGCTGGAGTGCAGTGGCATGATCTCAGCTTACTGCAACCTCCTCCTCCTGGGTTCAAGTGCTTCTCCTGCCTCAGCCTCCAGAGTAGCTGGGATCACGGGTGTCCACCACCAAGCCCGGCTAATTTTTTTGTGTTTTTAGTAGAGACAGGGTTTTGCCATGTTGGCCAGGCTGGTTTCAAACTCCTCACCTCAAGTGATCCACCTACCTCGGCCTCCCAAAGTACTGGGATTACAGGCATGAGCCACCATGCCTGACCATGACATTCACATTTGCACTTCTTATAATGGATCAAATAGTCTTTTGGGGAAATGTGAATGCAGGTATATTCTGGACTGCATTGTTAAATGTAGTGTTCGTCAAAATAGCTTCAGCCAGGGTGGCTGAAGAATTAAAGAAAAGCAAAAATCGATAGTGTTTTCTTAAAAACTCTAAAATCTTAATTGTCTCTCTTCTACCAAAGGAAAGTTTGAAACTTTGACAAGTAACACACAGAAAATCAATTTTCCCATGTTTTAGGGTATAGCTAGTTTTAACTCTCTTCTGAAAACAATTGTTTTGGAATGATAGAATTGTATAATTGAACCCCAGTAATTTTAAGGATACTGTTAGCATGTTAAAATGTCAATAGAGTAATTTTTACTTCGTTCTGTTTCCCCTAAACAATGTAACCAAGATGGTACAAAAATTTCAAAAACTGAGAAGGAAAAATATGAAAGCCAAGAGCTTTAATAACTAGAAGATCAATGTTCAATTTATAATCACCACAATAAAAGTCACCTTAGTTAGAACAGAAACCTTCCCAGGAAAGTGTAATACATGTTTTGCATAGCTGTCACACTTATTTTACTTGTATAGTCTTGAATAATGCAAAAACTACATATAACTCGATACATAACCCTAGGAAAAAATGTACGATAATGAGTAAGTTTCTGATTTCCATGATTTTTGCTTTTGTGTTCATTGACTTGACAGTCAAAATCAGTCACTTAAAGGGTGAATGGTATTTTGCCTTGACAGGAACTGCACTTCAATATAGCAGACTGTTTAATATAACTGTGGTATAGTCTGCATGATATATTATGCAGTTAAGGTATTTTATGTACTAATATACAGAAATTCAGAATATATTCTTTAATGAGAAAAACATGTTGCAAAACACTGTATATGTAAAAAAGGAACAATTAAGAATCTATTTTTTATGTGCTTATAAATGGTATGAAGAAATATTAGAAGATATATAAGAAACAAATAAATTTATAAATAGTGTAAAATATATAGAGGTGACTGGAACATGAAGGGGTTGAGTTGAGACTTATCAAATTATGGCTTTGTTTATAGTTTTGATTTTTAAAACATGTAAAAGTATTACTGACTTAGAAATTAAAGTATATTTAGAAATAGTTATTAGTTATTTAAAATTCCCTTTTGTCATCATTAATGCCCATCATTCTTGATAGATATATCAACAAGAATTTAAATGATGTTAAAAATTCACTAATTATGTCTCTAAAATTTGTCATAAAGTACATAAAGTTCTTCTCTCTTTTACCACTAACACTGGGTTGATTTGCCTAAATAGAAAGAATATATATATACACACACTCTGTATATATACAGTTATATATAACATTTATGTCAGTACTTACACATCATTCATATACACATGCATATCAGAGATAATATATTTTCAGGGTAAACCAGGGTTTACCAACTTTGTGCTATTTATTATGGTTGCAATCTTTTCACTTGCAGCCTAAAATGAGATTAAGTCAAGCTTACTTTGAATTTCATTCAATCTAATAAATATTTTGGGGGCTCCCATATGTACCAGTGAATAAAACTCATGGGTCTCCCTACCCTTGTTGTTATAACATTTGAAGTGGCTGGAAAGGACAGGGAGACGGGCTATAAACAAGAAATGTAATAAATTAGTAATTTTGCATTATTTTTATTAAGTCCTATGAGAAAAATGAGAAAGTAGAGCCATGTAAGAGGGATCAGAGTACCAGGGAGGTTGAGAATTTAATTTTAAATAAAATAGGGTGTATCTAATAGAGAAGATAGCATTTGAATGAAGACTTGAAGAATGTGTGAGTGTTAGCCACGTGGACGTCTGAGGGAACAGTATTCTAGGAAGACGTAGTAGCTAAGGCAAAGGACCAAAGGTAGGGGCATGCCTTAGTTACTTAAAGAACAGCAAGGAGGCTATTGCAAAATAGATACCAGGGAGAACAGAAGGGATTAGGTCAGAGAAAATGGACTAGAACACATATGTCATGTATACTTGGTTTTCATTCTTGGTGAAACTGGAAATCATTGTAGAGTTCTGAACAAATAAATGATATGATCTAACTTATGTTTAAAAAGAATAGGTTGTTGGGGCCAAGGTAGAAATGAGAAGAACATTCATGAACGTTATCTCAGTAATCCAGGCAAGAGAGATAGTGGCTTGGGCCAAAGTCGTAGGGGGTAGGTTGTGGGAAGTGTTCAGATTCTGGATATATTTTGAAGGTACAGCCAAAATGATTTGATGACAGAGTGGCTGTAGGCTATGAGAGAAAAAGAAGTTGAGCATGATTTCATGTCTTTGGCCTCAGACACTGAATGAAGTTGTTGAAACCATCCTTATAAACTTCATAAAATTTATCAAGAAGAAGGGAGTGGGAGAAATGAAAATAAACCAAGCCTGAAGCACATGCAGCAGTAATCACGGGGTCAGCTTGCTCTCTGACCTGCCTACTCATAGTTGTTTGGCACCTATTGCCCCAGAATCATGCAGACCCTGTTAAAAGATTATAGTTCCCTGGCCGGGTGCAGTGGCTCACACCTGTAATCCCAGCACTTTGGGAGGCCCAGGAGGGCAGATGACGAGGTCAGGAGGTCGAGACCAGCCTGCCCAACAAGTGAAACCCCACCTCTACTAAAAATACAAAAATTAGCTGGGCATGGTGGTGTGTGCCTGCAATCCCAGCTACTCAAGAGGCTGAGGCAGGAGAATCACTTGAACCCAGGAGGCAGAGGTTGCAGTGAGCTGAGATCGCACCACTGCACTCCAGCCTGGGAGACAGAGAGATACTCCGTCACCAAAAAAAAAAAAAAAAATATATATATATATATATAGTTCCCTTTAACTACTCTATAAATGACAACTTTAACATTATAAAATGTTTTCCATTTTAACTATTCTTTGTGGTCCTGCATACCAGTAAAACTGCTGGCATAAACTGATCTGAAGAAACCCATGAGAAGCTGAATGCAGTTTCCTCATCCTGATATCTTCCTTACCCTGACTAATCAATGACCCCAATTTTCCAGCTGTCACCCTGCACCATCCCCTTAAAATCCCTATCCCAGAGCTCTTTAGGGAGATAGATTTGAGAATCCCTCCCATCTCCTTGCTCAGCTGCCCTGTGATCATTAAACTCTTTCTCTGCTTCAAACCCTGCTGCCTTGGTATGTTGGTATGTTACTGCACAGCAGGCATATGAACCTGGTGGTCCTATAACATTGCCTTCAACCAGGACTGGAAAGTATTGTACAAGATAGTCATTGGCAAGCATCAGTAGGACCACAAAGGAAGAAAAAACCTGGTGTGAACTAGGTAAGACTTCCTAGAAAAGAAATAGTAGGATACAGATCAGAGTAAATTGATTCTCCAACTGTCTTATGCAATATTATAAGCTATAAGTGACAATCTTGTTGCTTCCATGCCACTCACCAAATCTCTTGTGAGATAATGAATTCTGCCGCTGTTTACCTTGGAGACTGCGGATTCTAAGCACAGCTTTGTCCCAACCAGGAGTCAGGACTGTAGCACTATTCCACCAACCTAAAATTACATTAATAAATTCTAAGTATGCTTGACTATAATGTAAGCTCATAATGCAGCTAATCCTCCAGTGTTGATAATAAAGATGATAATAAAAGGTAATGAATGGCTCAAAAGTCTTGTATGCTGACTTTGTAGTACCATGTATAATTTTGTTAAGCAAATTTGCTTCCCTAGCAATTTTTGAAAATTAATGTTTAAATTAACCAATGTTTGGGATGAAAACTGAATTAACTCAACTAAATTAAATTCTGCTATTAGGTCTATAATTGTAAAACTTGAGAATAAAGTATTTTGAATACCAAAAGTATTAAAGTACAAAAGACAGAGAAAATCTTGTTATGGAAGAAATAATCCAGAAGCAAGCTATTTATTATGTTTTTCTTATTTTGGTAAAATACTTGTCTTAGTTGAGAATCTGTGATCAGTATACAAGTATAAGAATGATGACACAATTTTAATTAAGCATGGCAATATAAAAAGGAAAGGTTAAGAAGGCATTTCAAATTTGTTTCATTAAAAGTAGTTTATTGATTTTTTCAAAAAGAGAGAAAAAAAAAACTATCACATCCAAAAGAGTGCCATCTGGGTATCTCCTGTGGTGTACTAGTGTTCACAACTAATTGTATGACATTGTCCCATTGGGATGGGTTAAGAATATGCTTTATCGACAAAAGGAAAACTCATAAGAGCAGGGTCAGCATAAGAGATGTGAAGGCATATGTTCCCATCTTCTCTCATTACTCCACAGAGACCCATGTGAGAGCCAGGCCACTGCTAGGTCCCATTTCAGCTTGAGGGACCCCTCCCCTCTGTGGGTTTTCATCTATAAGAAACATCCACAGGAAAGCACCCTTGTCAGTGAGAGAATTTATAACCTATTTGTTGCCAGGCTGTTTTGATTTGGTGCTAGCTTTTTAACTGAGCTGTCTAGCTCCCCTGCTCCTAGAGATACTGAGGATATCTCTCCACGAGTCCTTAGTCTTTTATACCACTTACAGCTTCTCTCAGTTCAGGCTACTCAGAGTAAGCTCCTTACATCACTTCTAGACAACTCTGCCTGTTGCACCACAGATATTTCTCAGGTATGTCTATATGTGGGTTAAATAAAATATTTTGTATTACAAAATGTAGGACATTTTCATAAATTTCTGTGATGGAAGATATGGAAATAGTTTCAGGCTGATAACATAACTTTAATTTTATTCATGACTGGGTTTATGACATTTCATATAAGCTTCTGAGGAAACAAACTAAGCTTCTGAGCGTAGGAGTGTTTTCTGTTATCAAATTTTTTAAATGATACTGTTCTTTGCAGCAATTGTAGATAGCTTTGCAACCGCACTTGGTTTAGAAGACTCCATAATGTCCCTCGCGTCTCCAAAAACCTTCTTTTAACTCTTGTCAATATAAAAATCAGTCATAAATAATTAAAATAGAACATTTGTCCCCATGAGCTAACTAAAAGAATAAAAACTGGGCCCCATTACAACTTTTTAAATAGATGAAGTATTTTAAGCCAATTTTTCCCATTATTTGTTTCTAAAGCCCAATAAATTGTTTCCATCTCAGAGACTTTGCACAAGCTATCCTGGATTTCCATGGGACATGGCTACTGGGGGCTATTGAGGATTCTCATGGGCTACTGAGGATTCTAGTTATCCACTGCCTGGGAGAGGAATGAGACTCGTCACTGAACAGAGGGGCTAGATTGTCAATAAATATTGTTCTAGGGAAGAGGTACTAGTAATATATCAAATGGAACATTCCAAACATGAATTCCAAATATTAACATTCCAAATTTAAGGACATCTTGAGACAGTATATTTGAGGCAGCTTCCTTCCCCTCATCATCAACCAGCTAACTTCTCTTCTTTCAGGTTCAAGGAAACATTGCCAGGCAGACTATCCATGACTACCCTATCAACACAATACCACAGATCAGAGTACTATTTATTTTCTATATATCACTTAAGCACAATCATTGTTTGAGTACTTTCTGTAGATAAAAACCTGTTTTCCTAGCTGAATTTTAACTACATTCATAGATGTTGTTATTAAAGTCCTTTTGGTATCTTTACTTTGTGGTGATTGTTGAATCGTTAGGGATACATGGAGATTCCAGTGTAACAAAAATGTTTTGCATTGCTTCTGACAAAATATAATACAAAGTAAAATTTTAAAGTGCTTCTCAAGATTAATGCTCAGAAGGAAATATTGCAATACTGTGGATAGAGAAGAAAACAGACAAAGCTAGAAAATAAAACAACTTTTTTTTTTTCAGTGAACCTATTAACAATCTGCTAGAGAAATGTTTATAAGATTTTAATTTGTGGACCACTATTAGATGATAGCTCCTTCTCCACATTATCCACCTGGCTGACTTTCCTTCAGGATGAAGCTCGGGCAGCACCTTCTCCTGGGAAACTCCTCCCAGCACCTTCTCCCAGTACACGTGCAGAAGAGAAAAGACAAAATTTAACTCTTAAAAGCAGCCATAGAAGAAAAACTATAAGAAAGAAATGGCAGACTTAAAGCTGACTTCCCAACATTATGGAAGACAGGATACAGTGGAACAGCATCCTCTGAGTTAAGAGAGA
Organism: Pan paniscus; assembly: GCF_029289425.2. Classification (NCBI taxonomy): domain Eukaryota; kingdom Metazoa; phylum Chordata; class Mammalia; order Primates; family Hominidae; genus Pan; species Pan paniscus. Next base: position 111,684,242 of record NC_073262.2, on the reverse strand, counting down.
AAATAATTGGCAACCTAAAATAGATTGCTCAGAAAAAATGAATCTTTCAATAATTGGAATAAAATGTTCTATCATTTAGATAAGGTATCATGGAGAAAGTTTACCTTCAACATATCTATGCATTTACCTTGCATCTATACATTTACTATCATTCAGGAAACTTTTTTTTTTTTTTTTGCCAAGTTAAAGAAGACAAAATCTTTATCCGGGTTATCCAGGTCAACTCCTAAAAGCAACAGCAGAAATACAAATGTAATTTTAATAATTGTTACCATTTACAGTATCAATAGACTTCTTGTAATATGTAAATATATGTATTCATATAAGAAGCATTAATAAAAATTGCTTTTGAAGAACAATTATTGTTTATTTAAATATTTGCCCAATAGCTTTCATCCAAACATTTGAAAAATTTTATTGTAAATGGCCAAATTTAAATATTAATTGAATTAGTATTATAAGCCAATTTGCATTACGACAAAACTAGCCTATGTTTTTCTGGAATTCTGTGAGGTATAGGCTATTGTGTTAAACAAGGAGCAAAGAATGAAAGCTGGACAAGTAAGAGATCTGGGCCATGATGCAAGTTGTCAGTAGTGCCAAAGGACAAATTAGCTATCTTCTAATAAAAATTTTATATTTGGGGATTTATTGAACTGACAGTCTGAAGTACCTACTCCATGCTTCAGCACAAGTTGCTTTGAAAAGTGGAAGATTTCAAGTGGCCACTGCAGCTGCTCTATCTCACTTTTCATGGTGGGACATGGCTACTGAGGGTTACTGAGGATTCTCAGTTATCCACTACTTGGGGGAGGATTGAGACTCATCACTGAACAGAAGGGCTAGGTTGTCAATAAATATTTTTCTAGGGAAGAGGTACTAGTAATATACTAAATGAACATTCCAAACATGAATTCCAAATATTAATATTCCAAATTTAAGGACATCTTGAGATAGTATACTTCCATTGTACAACTGCACACAATTCATATCTATATACAATTTCATATAAGTTTGGGGGTATAAGTATTTTTGGTTACGTGGATGAATTTTATAGCAGTGAAGCCTGAGATTTTAGTGCACCCATCAACTGAGTAGTGTACATTGTACCTAATATGTAGGGGTTTTTTTAATCCCTCACTTACCTCCCATCCTCCCCTTTTCTGAATCTCCAATATCTGCATATCATTTTGTATGCTTTTGAGTAACCATAGCTTAGCTCCTACTCAGAAATGAAAACACAGGGTATTTGGTTTTCAATTCCTGAGTAACATCATTTAGAATAATGGCCTCTGGCTCCGACCAAGTTGCTGCAAAAGTCATTATTTCATTCTTTCTTATGGCTGTGTAGCCTTCCGAAATGCACCACATTTTCTCTATCCACTCATTGGTTGATGGGCACTTACGTGAGTCCCCTATGTTTGCACTGTGAATTTTGCTGTGACAAACATACGTGTGCAGATGTCTTTTTGATATAACGACTTCTTTTCCTTTGGGCAGATAACCAGTAGTAGGTTTGGCTGGATCACATGGTAGGTCTACTTTTAGTTCTTTGAGAAATCTCCATACTGTTTTCCATAGAGGTTGTAGTAGTTTACATTCCCACCAGCAGTGTAAAAGTGTTCCCTTTTCACCACATCCATGCCAACATCTATTGATTTTTGATTTTTTAATAATGGCCATTGTGGCTGGGGTAAGCTGATATCTCATTGTGGTTTTAATTGGTATTTCCCTGATGATTAGTAATGTTGAGTAATGAGCAATATTGATTAGCATTTGTTCATATGTTTACTGGCCATTTTTATATCTTCTTTTGAGAAGTGTCTATTTATGGAATTTGCTCACTTTTGATGGGATGATTTTTTTTTTCTTGCTGATTTGTTTGAGTTTCTTGTAGACTCTGGATATTAGTCCTTCTTCAGATGCATAGTTTACAAATATTTTCTTTCATTCTGTGGGTTGTTTGTTTACTCTAATGTTTTTTTTGCTATGCAGAAGCATTTTAGTTTAATTGGGTCCCATTTATTTATTTTTGTTTTCTTTGCATTTGCTTTTGGAGTCTTAGTCATAAATTCTTTGCCTAGGCCAATGTCCATAAGAGTTTTTCCTGAGTTTTTATCTAGATTATTTATGGCTTCAAATTTAAGTCTTTAATCTATCTGGAGTTGATTTTTGTGTATATGATAAGAGAGAGATCAGTTTCACTCTCCTACATGTGGCTATTGTTTACCCAGCACCATTTATTGAATGAGGCGTCCTTTCCAAAATATTTTTTGCATGCTTTGTCAAAGATCAGTTGGTTGTAAGTATTTGGCTTTATTTCTGGGTTCTCTATTCTGTTCCAGTGGTCTATGTATCTATTTTTCTCCCAGGACCATGCTGTTTTGGTTACTTATTTAATTATAATATAATTTGAAGTTATATAATGTGATGTCTCCAGGTCTCTTCTTTTTTGGTTAGAATTGCTTTAGCTAGTCAGGCTCTTTTTTGGATCCTTATGAATTTTAGGATTTTTTTCTAATTCTGTGAAAAATGATATTGGTATTTTGATAGGAACTGCATTGAATCTGTAAATTACTTTGGGCAGTATGACTATTTTCATAATATTGAATTTTCCAATCCATGAGTATGGGATGTATTTCCATTATTTGATGTGATGTCACCTATGATTTTTTTTTTCTTTTAGCAGTGCTTTGTAGTTCTCTTTGTAGATATCTTTAACCTCCTTGGTTCTTGGTTAAGTATATTCCTAGGTTTGTTTATTTTTTGTTGTTGTTGTTGTGTTTTTTTGTTTGTTTTGCAGCGTTTGTAAAAGGGATTGAATTCTTGATTTGTTTCTCAGCTTGGTCATTGTAGGTATATAGCAATACTACTGGTTTGTGTACATTGATTTTGCAACCTAAGATTTTACTGAATTCATTTATCAAATCTAGGAGTCTTTTAAAGGAGTCTTTAGAGTTTTCTAGGCCTATTATTATATTAGTGGCAAACAGAAAGAGTATGACTCCTTCTTTTCCAATTTGAATGCCCATTATTTCTTTCTCTTGCCTGATTGTTCTGGCTAGGACTTCCAATACTATGTTGAATAGAAGTGGTGAAAGTGGGCATCCTTGTCTTGTTCTAGTTATCAGCAGAGATGCTTTCAACTTTCCCCCATTCAGTATGATGTTACCTGTGGGCTTGTCATAAATGGCTTTTCTTATTTTAAGGTATGTTACTTCTATGCCTTGTTTGTTGAGAGTTTTTATCATAAGGGATGCTAGATTTTATCAAACGCTTTTGCTGTATCTATTGAGATGATCATATGGCTTTTGTTTTTATTTCTGTTTATGTGGTGAATCACATTTATTGCCTTGCATATGTTGAACCATCCCTGAATCCCTGGGATAAAATCCACTTCATCATGGTGAATTCTCTTTTTCATATGCTGTTGGATTCAGTTTGATAGTATTTTGTTGAAATTTTGCATCTATGTTCATCAGGGATATTGGCCTGTGGTTTTATTTGTTGTTATATCTTTTTCTGGTTTTGGTATCAGGGTGATACTAGCTTCACATCATGAGTTAGAGAGGATTCCTCCTTTCTCAATCTTTTGGAAATGTTTCAGTAGGATTGGTACCAATTCTTTAAAAGTCTGGCAGAATTTTGCTATAAATTCATCTGACCCTGAGCTTTTCTCTTTGCTCACAATTTTTGTTATTACTGATTCAATCTCATTACTTGTTATTGCTCTGTTCAGGGTTTCTATTTCTTGAGCTAGGAGGGATGTATGTTTCCAGGAATTTATCCATTTCCTCTGGATTTTCTAGTTCATGTGCATCTATGTGTCCATAGTAGTCCTATGAACTTTTGTATTTCTGTAGTGTCAGTTGTAATGTATCCATTTCCATTTCTAGTTGAGTTTATTTGAATCTTCTCTCCTTTCTTGGTTAATCTAGCTACTGGTCTATTGACTTTGTTTATCTTCTTAAGTAACAAACTTTTCATTTCATTGATCTTTTGCAATTATTTTGTTTAAATTTCACTTAGTTCTGCTCTGATCTTCTTTTGTGAACTTTGGGTTCTGTTTGTTCTTGTTTTCTAGTTCCTTGGGTTGTGATGTAAGGTTATCCATTTTTGATCTTCCAGACTTTTTGATGTAGGCATTTAGTGCCATAAACCTTCTTCTTGCCTTTGCTTTATCTCTATCCCAGAATTTTTGATAACTTATGTTACTATTACTCATTTTGAAAAATTTTAAATTTCCATCTTGATTTCATTGTTAACTCAAAAATCATCTAGAAGCAGATTCTTTTATTTCCACGTATTTGTACAATTTTGAGGTTCCTTTTGGAGTTGATTAGTCTTGAAGTTGACAAGTTTTATTCCTCTGCAGTCTGAGAAGATACTTGATATGATTTCAATTTTTAAAAATGTATTGAGACTGTTTTGCGGCCTATGTATGATGTATCTTGAAGAACGTTCTGTGTACTAATGAGAAGAATGTACATTCTGCAGCTTTTGGGTAGAATGTTCTGTAAATCTCTGTTAGGTCCATTTGTCAGAGTGCAGTTTAAGTCCAATGTTTCTTTGTTGACTTTCTGCCTCGGGCTGTCAGTGGAGTGTTGAAGTTCCCCCCTATTGTGTTGCTATCTATTGTTTTAGGTATAGTAGTAATTGTTTTATGAATCTGGAAGCCCCAGAGTTAGGTGCATTTACACTAAGAATTATAAAATTTTCTTGTTGCATTGATTTTTTTTATCATTGTATAATGATTTTTCTTTAAAACATGTATCTCTTTAGAAAATTTTTCATGTATATTCTGAATTATTTTTAAAATTTCTTTATGTTGGTTTTCACCTTTCTCTTGTATGTCCCTGGGAAATTTAATAATCAACATTTTCAATTTTTATCTGATATTTCAAAGATTTCATTTTGATTTAGATATATTGCTGGAGAGCTAGTTAGACCTTTGGGTTTGTTATAGAATCTTGTTTTGTTACATTGCCAGAATTATTTTTCCAGTTTCTTCTCATTTGGATAAACTATTTCTTCTCATTATTTTTGAATTTAATTTTGTTTTCACTTTTTAAAAATTTATTTTATTTCCTTTGAGGATGCGACTTTACAATTATATTTTATTGTAACCTAATTGGGCTCTGGGTGCTTTCAGGTGTGAAGACTCTGTATGAGTTCCTTGGTTGGAGAGAGTCTTTGTAGGATGCCTTTCTCAGATGCTGGTTGCAGTAGCAATGTGCTCAGTGTGTGAGCGGGTTCACTCTCCTCTGGGGTTGGAATGGCAGAGTTCTCTTGAAACTTATCTCATTCCCCATTGATGTGCACTTACTTTTTTCCCCAGTATTTTATTTATTGGGTTGAATAGTTCAGGCTTTAGGCCAATAGAGGAGGTGTCCATGGATAAAAACTTGCTATGGCTAAAGCAGGTGAAAAATGCAATACCCAATGGTGATCATAGGTCCCAACCTTGACAGAGGCAGCAAGAGGACCTCTCAGTGAAAATCATCAAGGTCTTTTTAGGGTGAAGGTAGGAAGCCATCTTAGCTCCCCTGCCAGGCCAGAAGAAAGTAATCCACCTCCCATTCTGACTCTGTGTTCCAACTATTCAGATCAGACAGGCATCTCTTGCCATTGACAAGAGTACTGATTTTCCATGTAGAGAGTGTTTGTGACTCTACCTTTTGTTTAAGCCTGAACCTGGAGGGCACTTTTCCTTTGGGAATGCATTTAGTCTGAAGTGTTCCAGAGAGGCTATCTACAGATGCAATCATGCTGAGCTCCTGTGGGAGAAGCCCCAGTTGTGTTTGCAGTGGTGGGTGAGGGAGAGAAGAGGTCCCCTTATTCAAGACCCTTCATAAGCACCAGGGCTGCCTCACTATTGGGGTAGACCTGCAGACTTGCCCCTACTCCAGTGGGGCGCCAGTGCTGGGTAGGGTTAAGGCCTCTCCCATGGCCTGGATTGCTAGGTTCCCTGGTAGCAATATATATTCTGCAGATAATTTATCCCTCCTCGCACTCTGTCTATCTCATGGTATAGGCTGTAGCCCACTGCTTCTTCCATAGGGTCTGTGGTTTCTTTCAGTATTCCTGTTACATTCCTGTGTTGCTTCTTGGAACAAAGTTCACAGCATGAATCTCTACATACTATTTTGTCTTTCCAAGTGGGAGAGTCATGCTAACAATGCCTCCGATTGGTCATCTTGTTTGACTGTCTCATTCAAAAAACTTCTAACAGACGAATTTCAGGCCGAAGGAGGGAGACCCCAGAAGGAAGATCTGAGATGGAAGGAAGAATTATAAACACTGAAATTGCTCAATGAATAAGTTAATAAAGCAAAACCTTTATAAACTGATACAAGTAGTAATGGCTAATCTGTAGAGTTTTTAAAAAGCAGAAGTAAAAATATTGAGCAAAAATAATTTGAAGACATCATTTATCTGAAAGAATGGCAGACGGACCTGGCAAAGATTCCCAGGAGCTGGCGAGCTTGCCTGAGTCCACCGTCTCTGCAGTCTTGTGAGTTCCTCAGGCTGACATGACAGGGGTTCTATAGGCTGTAACAGAAAGCTTTTATGATTGGTGAATGTACTTCCCAAAATATTCACTCTACTTTTGGTATCCATAAAGCTAAGTAGGCCATTTTTTTTCTTTTCAGTATCACCAGTAGTTATTATATAATTATTATATAATTATTATATATTTTTTAAATAATGAGACTGATGATTATCTTTCTGTTACTGTTAGCAACACATTCCAGTATTGTCTAGCTTTTTAAAAATTTAGAATATTTTACTTTACCATTAGAGAAAAAAACACATTTTTTTCCTTTTCTCAATGAATTTTTTTTCTCTAATGGTAAAGTAAAATATTCTAAATTTTTAGAATATTTTATTGGTCATTACTTAAATTCTCAGGCTTGCATTTTCTCATTTTGTAAAGTATGAACCATGATATATATTGAAGATAAAATAAATGAGTTAATATTATTTAGAAAGGTGCCTGGCCTTATAAATATCAACTACTATTATTTGATTTTTCTTTGGTTAAAAATGTTTCATTTTATTTATCCTTTAAACCTACTGCCCACTCTAAGTATTTGTAACATAAAGAAACCTTATTTTTCTTGCATACAATTTTAAAAAGCAATCTTAAAATTATTGCATGTGTTATTTTAATCAACAGAATAATACATGTATCATAGTTCGATGAAATGTAGTTTATCATTTAATTTGTTTCTGTCAAAACATACCCATGGTAACAAAAACTTTTTTTTCTTATTTATTACATAGTCTTTTCGTGTTTCAATCAATTTACTGTGGCCTTCTCTAGAGAGAATCTTTCAATTAATGGCTTTAGAGAAGTTGTTTCTAACTATTGATTAGCAGTCAAACTTGTCTCAGCAATTTTTAGAATACCAGTCTAGGTCTGGGATGCGATTGACTCAGAATCTGAAAAGTAAAGTCTTTCTCTTATGGTAATGGTGCTCGACAGCAACTTTCTTTTAGGAGAAACTAAAATAAATTGTGTGATTTTAGAGATGATACAATTATTTTTTTCTTTCCTTTCTACTAAATCATCAGAACCCTAGAGTGTGATAGTTCAATTTTTTCCATTACTTTTCCCTCAAGCTACCAGATGTATATCTGATTTACAACTTTATGCAGTGATTTTCAGAAAAATTTATTGTGCTTTCTTCGAGGATTCAAAGCTATAGTCAGCTTTAGTATCATCCATGCCAAACACTCATTCTCTTGTACAGAGAGGCTGCAACTTGCCCATGCTGATGAGCCCAGAGATGAACCCAGAAGCTCCATGTCCACACTCCATGCTGGAAGCTCCTTCCTTAGGGTTGCATTACCCTGAGTCAGCAGCAGGAAGCCAGAGAGCAGTAATGGTAATGATGTTAACTTAAATCTTGCTTAACACGTGCCAGGCATAGTTCTAAGCCCTAAACTCGTTTAATCTTTCCAATAACTATGAGGTTAGTACTATTGTTATCCTCATTGTAATACTGAGGGAAAGAGACTTTAAATACTTTGCCCAAGGCCCCACAGCTAGGAAATGGTGGAGCAGGGATTCCAACCCAGGCAATTTGTCTTTAGAGTCCATGCCCTATCGCATTTATAATAGAATCTAAAATTCTTGATAATCCTCAGAAGATCGAATTCACTCCTATCACTCACCATCATTCACCATCGTCAAGATGTACTGGCCATTTTATTTTTCTAGCTTTGCTAAATGGCTCAGGGTCATTTCACTTATTGCTTCTTCCTCCTGGAAGGCTGGGATACTCTCTTTTTTATTCCTCAAATTAAAGATATACTGGGAAAAAAAGGAGAGATAAAACCATAACCCAAGTGTAGTTATTTCTGTATTTGTTGCTGAAAGAGAACTTCTGAGTCCTGTTTCTTCTGTAGACATGGAAACTGAAGCCCACACAAATAAAGGTCATTCAGTTAGTGTGAAAAAGCAGACAATAATCTATCTTTTGACTTTCAGACTAGTGCTCCTTTTGCCTGCATTCTAAACATTTCAAATTGTTTCTTGAATATAAGGAAAATTTATTGGACAACATTTACAGTTTTCATTACACTTTAGCCTTCAGATATGCAGAAGTCTTTACTTATTATCTCCCCCCCTTTTCCTCCTTGCTATTCTCCTCCAGTTTTTTCTCCTGTTTTTCTCCTCCTTCTCCTTTTCCTCTTATTTTTTGTTCCCAATGCTGCATTGCACACGGAATAATTGGAATTCTCATGCATTGCTGGTGAGAATGTGAAATGCAGGTGGAGCCACTTTGGAAAATAATTTGACAGTTCCATGAAAAGTTTAACACACACTTACTGTGACTTAGATCTTCCACTCTTGGCTACGTGTATGCAAGAAAATTAAAAGCCCATGTCCATACCCATTTTCTATAAGAACATCCATCACAACTTTATTGGTAATAGCTAACAACTGGAAACAACCCAAAAGTCCACTAATATGTGAGTAAATAGACAAATAGATCCATGCAATGAATTATTACTCAGTAATAAAAGGGAACAAACTATTGGTACACAATAGTTACACGAAAATGTAAATGCATTTTAGAATAATTATGTTAAATGAACAAAGCTAGATGCGAAAAAGTACATAGTTTAGGATTCCATTTATATAAAATGCTAGACAATGTAAATGCATCTGTAACTAATTTATAGTGGTAGAAAGCAAATCAATGTGTGCATGGGGGTAAGAATTGGGCAGAGACAGGCAAAAATAATATAAAAACCTTGAAACTCTTTGGATGGTGAGTTTTTAAAAATTATTTTGCTTATAATAATTGTTTTGATGATGTACATATATGCCAAAACTTATTAAATTGTGTAATTAAAATATGAGCAGTTTATTGTATAGCAATTATATCTCAACAAAACTGTCTTTTTAGAAAACATGTAGAAAAAGTAAAAGTTTATTCCACCTGCCTGCCTTAGCTATTCTTTTATGTGTAAAGTAATTTTTATCTAAAAAAATTAATATTTGATTAAACATTCCTTTCTCAAAGTGCCAGGGGGAAATGTAATCACCAGAGGAAAATGATCAGCAAATTAACCCTTTTATTATTTCAACATAGTTTTTACTGTGGTAGACTTGACTACATGGGAAACTCCTGTGATTTATATTAGAATCAGTCTCAATCAGAAAGCCAAAATTCTAAAGTAACTACTTCTTTCACTTCACCTCCCTTTATTCAAAATTGGCTATGAAATGCAAAGAAAGACCATACTAGAGCCTTCTGGACAGGAAGAATGAGAAGAGAAAAAATCTAGTGTAGAGTCTGGCTGTCCACTTTTCCAAGGTCTTTAAAGGATGAGATGATCAGGGTAATGAGCTTCCAAGTAGGAGCTTCCCCTCAATCCACCTGCGCTACCACAAGAAAGAGATTATTTGAAGACAGTGCAGAAAACAAAAGCAGGAGAAGCTTCAGATCTCTCCCAAGTACAGTGACTTCTGGCTCTGTCCCACCTCTATAGATTTTGTTGTTGGTGTTGATTGGTTGGCTTTTTGTTTTACATAAGATATATGTAAAAAGGGAAATTACCTCATTTGTTATGCATATTAAAGTCTCCACTCCTGGAAATGTGTTCCAATAAGCAGTACCCACATTTAAGGGATCTATATAGAGAATGCCTCTTCCTTGAGTTGGACATATATGTTGGGTGGGGGGGTTCTTGGAGAAAATGAACTTCTGTGCATCATTTGTAAAAGTTAATTTAGCAAGAACAAATTATAATAGTGCTTATTTTAGTAGGGTATAGCACACCCCAGTGAAACACAGGTTATCAGCACTAACACTGGGAGTTGGTGGTCTTTATTTAACGGTAATTAGTTCCATGATATTTTTTTTTCTGTTTCAATAATAGTATTATTTTAACTTGAAAAAGGTAAAAAGCTGCTGAAATGAAATTTTTAAAGAGTGGCTCAGTCCCACTTAATGTGATTTGTGATTTACCACATCTATTACTCAGGATCTAGCCCTTACCTAAGCTTTTAGGGGGAATAGAAACAACATTTCCAACCAGTATGTGAAAAGCAAAAGCCATGTGCTTAGACACAGGAACCAATAGAACTGTCCCAAGTGGTATTTGAGGCAAAGTAGATCACAAGGATAGTATTTTAAAACCCTAAAGGGGATCTGCAAAATTTGCTATTATCATGTTGAAAGGTACTTCATGTTGCTGAAACAGATAAATGTTTTGGTATTTTCTTTCACCAAGTAAGTTTTAGTCGAATAACAAAATAGCTGTACAAATTTCAATATATTTTCAGTAAGTAATTATCAAGGGTTCATTTGGCACCTGCTGTGTGCAGGGCATTTAGCTAAGCATGAACCATACATAGAAAAGGATATATGTGTTATTCAAAGAGCTGATACTCCTCTTGAAAAATGTAAGACTGATATATTTGATGTAACTAAAGAATAATAAGGACAAGTATAATCAAGTGTGTAATGGTTTCCAAACTTCAGGGTGCTTATGAATAATCTAAGTTTCTTAGGCCCCAATACCAGATATTCTAATTCAATGAGGCTCTGACCCACATATGATCATGATAATGTTTTGAAACCGTAATTTTGTACAATAAAATAAGTAAGATTCAGTGTCATAATTAACAATATGTTTTTAACATCTAAATAACAAACTAGGAGATACATAGAAGATCAGTGAGGCATGGAATTGTAACTCAAAAAAGTAAATTAAAATATGCTTTTCTGAACTACTAGTTTCCATGCTAATCTCTCACATACCCTTCAACGAGGGACAATATTTAAGACCAAGCATGTTACAAATCCCTTCCCGGACATAGTCTCGCATATGATAATTGAGTAGGAGTGAGTCAGAATGTACTCTAAGCCTCATCAAAAAGTAGAATCAAACTTTACACTGCATTGGAAGAAATTTGAAAATGAATAGGAATGTGTATATATATAGATATATGTTTATTTTACACTGGACTATAGGCATTCATATCCTAAAACTGGATGATAATTCAGAACTAGGAGGCTGTTTGATTGAGGGTCTATGGAGAATGTGAAAAAGCACCATTTTTAGTCTCCATGTCTAGTGAATTAGTATTTTATATCAAACTCATATACTTATTCATAACTGTATATTGTATAACTGTATATTGAGTAATATGAAAGGAATATATGTGACCATTATAATAGCAAAAAAGTCCTCAACTTGTAAGACACAATGTAAAAAGAATAAAATATTCTATAACATTTTCTATCATTTTACTTATGTGTATATGCTTACGTGTATGCAATGAGAGTTAAATATCTGTCATTAAGAAAATAATGGCAAATTAGCAATATATTAAATTCAAAATTGAGCAAGGAAAACTTTACAAACACGTAGGCAAATTTGATTGCATTTATTCAACAAATACCACATCCAATCAGAATATAAATTAGCTTCTAAAATTAATTATTTTCGGAGGTACCGTATACATTTAAAATACCAAAATTATCAAAAGAGTTCATACAAATTATAGTACAAAGATATTATGTTGGAAAATGATATATCATTATGTACATGTATATTATATTAGAATAGTAGCTTGTTCAGTAATTTACTAAAGTAAGAAAAATAGATGTTCTGTATTGGTATGTACCAAGACATGTACACTTAGATAGGTATATACACAAGACATGTATATTATGAATCTGTGGACAATTGGGCTATTATTCCTGATGAAGAAAGATGGAATTTTTATAAAGCCATTTTGAAATGATAAGAATCTCATGGACAGATCAGTTACTTTTTTTCATGCTGTCTCTTTAAGAAAATTTAAAAAATGGTGACAGAAAGAGTTAAGAATTGAATGAAGAAAATGTATTTTCAAATATAAAGAATGCAACTATTGCAATTTACTACCAAGTCTTGAGTCAGATAGGGTATTTATGATGTTTATATTGAGTGAGAAACAAAAGTAATGATGATATTTACAATTGAGGATTATTTTTATTGCCATAAATTAACCAGTCCTATTGAATTATTACAAGATAAAGTTTTGTGTCTTGCAAACAAATTCAAGTGTTAGGTGATTGCTGCAAAAATAAAAAAAAATATTGCATGCTTTCAAATCAACTGGTATGAATACATTTCTAGTTTAAAAGTTAACGTAATAGGCCAGGCGGGATGGCTCACGCATGTAATCTCAGCACTTTGGGAGGCCAAGGCTGGCAAATCACCTGAGGTCAGGAATTTGAGACCAGCCTAAGCAACATGGAGAAACCCCGCCTCTACTAAAAATACAAAATTAGCCAGGCGTGGTGGCGCATGCCTGTAATCCCAGCTGCTTGGGAGGCTGAGGCAAGAGAATCACTTGAACCCGGGAAGCAGAGGTTGTGGTGAGCCGAGATGGCACCATTGCACTCCAGCCTGGGCAGCAAGAGTGAAATTCCATCTTAAAAAAAAAAAAAGAAAGAAAAGTTAACATAATAACTTTGCCTTTTAACCATGATGAAATAACAAGGATCATAACCTCCTCCCATAAATAACTATAAAATTGGAAAAAAACACATGAAATAATTATTTTTAGACTTTGGAAACATGCAAAACAGGCACATAAGCCCTGTGACAAGGAGAACCAAGGGAATCCACAATCACCCCCAGCTGTCTGGCTGGAGGCACATTCTAAATGACTCTGTAACCAAGGAAGTGTCAAGCAGTCTCACTGAACTGAGGACATGGAGATTAGGTACCGGGAGAACTGAGGTGAGAGGAAATTGTGTAAAAGACAAAACCAAAACCAGCTTCAGAATTTGCCATTTGTGTCTTTGCTGAGAACTGTGCTACACTTCCATAGGGTGAGACTCCTTGAGGCAGGACTACAGAGTTTTAACTGAATAATTTTCTAAGCTCACATAAAGTAGGGAGATAGTCAAACCTTGGCCAGCATTGTGGCGAGGTCTCAGTCATCATCCAAAGCATTTAGTAATCTCAGAAGTGTCATACTTCAGTGGTGGATTAAAACATCTTTAGAATAAAAGACACTCCAGAATTATAGGGGAGAAAACCATACTGTTTAGTATCAAAAACATGAAGTAGCAAAATATACACAAAGCCTACACACTGAAAACTAAAAAACATTGCTAAGGAACGTTTTTAACATTTAAACAAATGGAAAAGAATATTTTGTACATAGTTCAGAAGACTCAATAGTTTTTAAAGGGCGTATTTCCCAAGATCCATAAATTCAATGGAATCTCAGTGAAAATCTAGCAGGCTTTTTCATAGTAATTGACAAGTTTAGTCCAAAATGTACATGGAAATGCAAAAATTCTACAAGAATATTTTGAAAAAAGAACAGTTGGAGCACTTAAATGACCTGATTTCAATATTACCATAATGCTACAATATGAAGAAATTATGAGTATTGGCTTTAGACCGTAGAGATGAGAATGGAACAGAATGGAGAGTCCAGATGTAGACCTAAATAATATGATCAACGATTTTTTGACAATGTACCTATACTTAATAGAATAATGGCCAGCAAAAGGAACCTATAAATGTTGCCTTATAAAAAAAAAAAGGTCTTCACCAAATTGATTACATTAAGGATATTGAGAGTGGTGGATTATCCTGGATTCTGAGTGGGCCCTAACTTAGCACTCACATAGGAAGAGGAGGCAATGTAACCACAGAGGCAGAGATTGGAGTGATGGAAATCACAAGTCAAAGAATGGTAGCCACCAGAAACTGGAAGAATGTTCTTCCTGAATCTTCTAGAGGGATCAGGCCCCATCAGCACCTTGATTTTGGACTGGAGATACTGAACTTTTAGCTTCCAGAACTGTGAAAGTATAATTTTTTATGCTTCTAAGCCACTGATTTTGTGATAATTTGTTATAGTACCCATAGAAAACTAATGCACTGCCTAAGCAATTAAAAGGGAAAAAGTACTTTTTAAATAAATGATGCCTGAATGACAATTATTTATATCCTAGAACTATAAATTTTCTATAGAATGCACAGCACAGCACAATGCATGCTTATTAAATTAAAGAGAAATCAATGAGTGAAGAAATTTACATTGCTATGTGACTTGTTAAATTAACTTTCAAATGAATAAATTGCTTGTACTTTATTTTTTTTCAGGTAACTTACATAACAAGACGTGTGGCTGAACTAGTTTTTTTTTTTTTTTTTCATTTCTTACCCTCCAGTTGTATTAAGAGTTTGGAGATTTTCTGGTTTTCCAAAATCAAGAGTTGAAGTTTATGAATTACAATTACTTCCTCTCATGTTTTCTCTTTCTTAATAGAGTATAGATTATTAGTACCTGTCCATTTATCTACAAATATCCCTATGAAATAATGTGTGACATAGCAAAGGTAGAAATAAAATTATTTTCTTTCACAAATTTTATCCCTTGTTGTTATGACATTGTTATGATGCCAAAGTAACTGATGATTTAATTAAGGATCAAGCTCCTCTTTGCCCTGATAGGTTAGTCAAATTGGTTAAGTCTAGGATTCCCACAATAGCCCTCACTCTAAAAATTATCTATGCTTGAGCAATAAAGTTCTTTTTTTAAGAAAAAAAGATTTTTCACAAATATTCACCAAAATAATTGTTAATTAGCAATGACAAATAATTATTGTCTGAAACCAGCACATCTTTTATGTATAAAATCAGAATAGAAATAGAAATAAAATAGTTAAAAGCAAGAGCTATTTCTTAAGAGTTCATTAGAAGAAATAATTCAATGTTCTTAACTCTGCCCAGTGATAGATCATCTTAAATACTGAATAAAAGCAGAAAATGGCCTTTCGTCTGAAAATTTGTTAATTACTTATTAAAAAATCCCATGAAGACTCCACATTCAAAACAGAGAAGTAATATCCTGAAGGGCTCTGAAAAAGGCATAAAGCTCTGTAGATTTATGTGCAAAAAAAAGAGAAAAACACTTCAGAACTAATAAGCATCCGGAGGCAGCATTCAATAAAGTCTATTAGTAACCTAATCATTATTAGCAATGTAGCTGATGAGAACATGCTGATGTAAAATCTGAACTTCAAGAAGTTGCATTAAAATAAACTGACCTTTTTTATTATCTTATTGAAATTTTTTAAAAATTAGTACATATTTCTGTTCACAGGTCCTGATGAGCAATTTGAAATTGCTGTTATTCTTAGCCATAGATACAGTCAATTTTTGTTGCTCACAGTAGTTATATTCTACAAAGTTAGCAAGAAGAATGGATTATCACATACTGAAATATTGCTCCTAGGGGAAATACAGGGTTAGGTTCCTTCAAACCTCTGGTCACATTTTTGTCAAATGATCAATAAATACCTTATTTTGTGTGTTTATTTGATAAGACATCCTATCTGATAAATATTATTTGCTAATATTCAACTTACGGTTGACAGCCCTATAACTTGTGCTCGAATAAAGCTTGTCTAACACACATTTTTCTTCTGTCAGGTGCAATCATAAACTTCTTGCACCTGAGAACACGTGACAGCATTTCACCACTGTCCTCAGGGGCCATTTTAAACAGTAAAATCACCAATGAAAATCCCAGAATTTTTTTTTAAAAGTAGCGATAAATACACCATAGAAAGGACACTTGCTTATAGCATTAGAGCTGAAATGAGGGCAGAGCGTTGTCTTATCTGGCCTCAGCAGGAACATGCACACATCAGACAACTCAAATCTTTTGCTGCTCTGTGCATGTCCATGACTAACCACAACAACACTGTGAGTATTGGATTTGGGGTTACAAATAAATTTTGACTATTAGGTGAATTCACAAATACATGAATAAGAGACTTGACTCTGCTATGGTATGAAAAGAGGCTGAGACAGATGGAAAAGCCAATTGCAGACAAAGCAGCAAGTGGGAGTTACTAGCTGCTCTAAAATGCCACAGTGAAGAGGAGGCTGTTTCACAGAGGCAGGACTGCTGAAGTATGGTTAAGTATTGAATGGCTGCCACAGCTGACCAATACACACACTATTTAAGAAGGTATGGGTGCCTCACTTTATTTTCTATTTCTATATTGAATAAAAAATTAGGATTCCTTTTTCCCAGAAAAGTGATTTCATGAAGGCGATAAGACTACCTTCCAAAGATTTGTCCCAATTAATAGATCCCATCTTGATCTAGTGTTTATATACTGAGATTGCAGGCTTAGTGTTTACAGGGAATTAATTTACAACTGTTGGACATGATTTACGAATCTAATTTTAGTAGAGTGGTGTCAATATGTAGAGTGGTGTCAAAATGCTTGTCAATATTAATCATGTATCAATATTAGGCTTAATAATAATCGATTTGGCTATGTTATACTCAATACTCTCCTCCACCAAAGAAAAAAAAATGCTCTCTGAAAATGTGAGCTTAAATTTAGTTTCTGAGATGTATGTTAATCCTTGTGCCCTGATATTGATATCAGAATCATAAAAATGATTTACTAATTGAAATGAATCACTTTTCTTGTGTCAGGCAAAGAAGAATTTGTTGTTTGCTTTTTAAAAAATCACCAATAGTCACACTTATTTGCTAGTAAAACTATACATTCCTAGTAAGAAAACAGAGAAAAGCTTCTTGACATTTTGGCCTTGGCAATGATTTTTTGGATATGACACCAAAAGCAAGGCAGCAAAAGCAAAAATAAACAAGTGGGATTACATTAAACTAAATAGCTTCTACACAGCAAAGGAAATAATCAATAAATGAAAAGATGACCCTACAGAATGGGAGAAAATATTTGCAAACTGCACATCTGAGACAGGGTTACTATCCAAAACACATAAGGAACTCCTAAAACTCAAAATCAAAAAACAACCCAATTTAAAAATGGGCAAAAGATCTGGATAGACAGTTTTCCAAAGACATACAAATGGCCAACATGTCTATATAAAGGTGCTCACAATCACTAATTATCAGGGAAATGCAAATGAAAACCACAACGAGATATTACCTTACCCCTGATAAAATGCCTATTTTCATTTTTTAAAAGAAGATGTATTGGCTAGAGTATAGAGAAAAGGGAACCTTTGAATACTACTCATGGGAGTGTAAATTTGAATAGCCTCTATGGAAAACAGTATGGAGGTTCCTTATAAAACTAAAAGTAGAACCACCATATTCTACTTCTGTGTATTTATTTAAAATTTAAGTCAAAATGGATTATAGTCCTAAATGAAAATTCCGAAAACTACAAAATGCCTAATAGGAAACATAGAAGACAAGGCTATTTTAGTGACCTTGGGTTTTGTTGATGTGTTTTTAGGTATAACATCGAAATCACAACCTATGAAAGAAAAAGAAAAGTGACAAGGTGGACCTAATTGAAATTTAAAAGTTCTGCTTTGTGAAAGACACTGTTAAGAGAAAGAAAAGACAAGCCATTGTGTGGCAGAAATATTTAAATACACATTAGATAAAGAGTTGTAGTCAAAACATACAAAAACACTCTTAAAACTCAACAATAAGAAAACAACCAACCTAATTTAACAGTGTCAAAATGATCTTTACAGAACCTCACCAAAGAAGATATAGAGAAGGCAAGTTTTCATACGAAAATATGATTATCATCATATGTTATTAAGAAATTGTAAAATAAAACAAGATACCACTACATAACTGTTAGAATGGCCAAAATCCAAAACAAAACAAAACATAAAAAGGCAATATCAACTGGTAAGAATGGATAAGAATAGAAACTCTCATTTGCTGCTGATGAGAATGCAAAATATCTACTTTGGAAATCAGTTTGGCAGTTTTTTATAAAACAATATATTCTCACTGAATAATCTAGCAATCATGCTCCTAGGCATTTACCCAATTGAGTTAAAAATTGATTTCACAAAACATTCTCATGCTATTTTTAAATTTTAAGTAAGTTTTATTAGTAATTAGAATTCCAAAGCATTTAATCTACTCCTTATTCAATTTTTTAAAGATATACTATATTCAAATACTATATTTATATCTTTTCCTGTCTACCATTGACTGTTGTTGCACATATGGTATGTCAATGTTTTAGAGGTTTTTTTTTTTAATTAAATTGCAATTATGGGCTGGCATTAGTCACATGATCCTGACAACAATTTTTAAACCCTTCTTCTTTCTTTCATACTTTGTATTGACTATACTCAAATTTCTCATGTAAAACCAGGTAAGAACAAGGCTAGCTGGCCATGGTGTAGGCAGCTAGTGAAGCATGGTTGATGTAGATATCTGCCCTCGTCTATTTCCTTGTTGTCATTATTACCAATTATTTTAATTTTATGTGACTCCAAAATCTTATAAAGGTGAAAAGATGCAATTTATTGAATGTATTGAAAAAGCAGCAAAGAAAACTGTAACTTTCTTTTGATAAGCACTGTTTGGATAATATTAAATCAGGAATCCCAAGTAGTGATCATTTAGTGATTATTATTGTATAAAGGAATAAGTCAAGTAGTATACCTCAAGGCCTTGATGTGCATCCTGATCCTTGAGTACTTGATACCTCCCAAAACGAAAGTTACAGTGAATTACTGTTAATTTTCTTCAATGCACTATTTGTTTTACAGTTCCAAAGCAGCGTTGTTGTTGTTTTTTCTACTGGAAAAAAAAGGAGAAGAAAAAAGGAAAGGAAATTGGATTAATTCCTACAGTATTAAAAAAAGCTTTATACACTGTAATACAGTAGACTCAAATTCAAAATGTTTTCTCTATGTTTTTAATAACTCAGTAGCCCAAATCTTTTTATTCATTCTCTCAATATTTAAAACTAAAACATTAGTATACATTGTCACTGCCTTTAATGATATCAAGTATGCCTTATAAAATAGAGAATAAATTCCAAATTCTTTGACTTAGCACCCTAAACCCTCCTCATCAGATCTTCCGTATTTCTACAGTCTGACCTTCCATTATTTTCTTCATCCCCTGTAAACAAGCCAAATTAGATTCTTTATTTAAGGCCTATCCACACATATTAGCTGATTGTAGATGTCACCCTATAATGCAGTTGAAAAATTGAGGCCCAGCAAGGTTAGGCACATTGTCCAGAGTCTCATAATGAGTAAGTGGCAGAGACTCTGAGTTGGTCTTTGTGTCCTTTCCAGGGCTTCTGTCATCTCATCGTACTGCCCTCCAGAGGAGCAGTTACATTTCAGCTGTTTTCAGTGATGTTTTAGCCTAAGGAAATCATAAGAGGTTTAGGCACCCTGGGTGTAAATATAAAGAAAAAAATTCTGATGTATGGAGATCTATAGGCACCTTCCACGTAATGTCAGGAAGGCAATCATTAATTTTCCCAGTAACCGTCCTAATTTTGCCCTCATCTGCTATTCCTCCTTTTGTTTTTTTTTTTCATTTGGGTTGGAGAATTCAGTTCAGTCAAGTGAACCACTATATGTCAACATTTTGTTTTCCCTAAATACAACCATCCGTATACTACTTTTTTTTCAAATATCCAAATAAATGGTTTACGGTGGAAAAATATTATTTTATCTCTTTGCCATTCTGCACCAAATTTTATAGGAGCAAGGTCAAAACATTGAAAGAGAAGTCTGTGAACAAGTTTAAGAGGAGCTTTTCCCTTCGAGTTTATTCTTCATTTTCATGAAGAGACATTGCAGATAGCACCAGATTTCTATCCCTTACTGTAATAAATTATCATCACAAAGGGTAATGTAGGTTGCAGTATGATATTTTCCCTCTTTCCTCTTCAGAAGAAAGGCAAAATAATTCTCATTAATCATTATTTAACAATTTCACGTCAAAGATCTTTTTGCCAAGTCTAAAATGTGTGTGTGTGTGTGTGTGTGTATGCGTGCATTTATGGGATGTTGCTCTTTTGTCATGTACTGTAGTTCTGTATCTCTCAAGGGCCCTTCATTAGTTATCTGCAAAAATATGAAATAGCCAAATCTTAAGTCAGTGGAGTTTTCTCTATATTATGTCCTCAATCATGAAAGAGAAATCTATTCTGAGAATCAAAAATAGTCCTGTGTTTTCCACTAAAATCAGGGAGTGCGAATGAGGAATGTGGATGACAGTATTGATGACCAAAGCAGTCTTTCACTGAGACCTCTTTGGCAGCATCACCAGAACTCCAAGCACCTGACCATTTTCTTCCTTTCATCATCAGAACCTCCGGAAGTGGCTCAAGTGGCTTTTTGGGGTGGCAAATTTGGTCTTCCTCGTCACCACCTATGAGTATCCCTGCTTTTTGTCATTTCCAGCAATCACTGAATGGCTAAAGTGGTCTCTATTTTTCTTCCTCTTCTTGGCTGCAGACATTCCTGACCTTGCTTCAGAAACTTTCCTCCCATTGCTATTGCTCTTCTGCTCCTCTTCACCACTAACTGCATAAGAGTGGGTGAGAAATACCCTCCCCCATCATCTGCATTGCACTCTTCACACTGTAACTGAGTTGGCTCTGGGGTCTCAGTTTCTGTATGTTTTTCATGATGTTTCAAAGATAACTGACTCACCCAATTCACTATCACTTTGCCTTTATTATATTCCCCTTCCTCTCCCCTAGGAGCCAGTCATAGATTTCCTAGTGGATCTGATACTAAGGTAAGGATCTAACAACTGATTTGAGTATCTATAAGCTGATGCTGCAATGAAAATCTTTACTCAGCTTCTTTATTTTTTTTGAGTTTTAAATAAAATTTATTGAGTTGCTTCTGTATATTTATACAAGAAAGGGTATACACACCATGATAAAATGTCATTATTCTTTGTAATTGTTTATTAGTTAAATATACTGCCCTTGCATCCATGGGAACAACGTGAATCACAAAAATGCCAGGCCATAGCAAAGGCAAACTAATTAAATTTATAGTCAACTTCAGATCACTAATGTATGGCAGAATGGTGCCTCTTGAGGTGGAAGATAAAACATATTAATCCCCTTAAAATTCTTTCTCTTGGCCCTTAAGGAACATCAAGGTGACATTTAAGAAAATGACGAGTTAATGGGTGCAGCACACCAACATGGCACATGTATACATATGTAACAAACCTGCACATTGTGCACATGTACCCTAAAACTTAAAGTGTAATAATAATAAAATAAAAAAAAGAAATACAAGAACAAAAGTCACTAAGAGAAAAATCGATTTCCCATACCCAATTTCGTGTGCTCAAATGTTAAATGTTACCTCAAATTTCTGCCTTCCGATCAAGAAGGTTAAAAAAGCAAGAAGCAGAAAAATATGCATAACAGCATACTTTTATTAAAAAGAGAGTATGTATATTTTTATTGTATAGAAAATATATGGAAGGACATGAACAAAACCAGTCAAAAAAAAAAAAGGAAACAAAATTTGGATAGCTAATGTAGTGCTGCCCCCCTAAGCCTGGCACAGACAATATGAAGCTAGAAGCTTTGTAAATATGCATAAAATCGACTCCAAAGTCCAGGCTGGTACCTACTGGAAGAGCAGTAAAAGAAGTATATTTGTACTGTGTTTTACTTTCTTATATTTAAAAGTCTGTATGTGAAGATATATTATTTCCTCTGTAACAGAGTCATTGCCCTAACCAGGAAAATCTGGATCTGTAAAGTTCAAAGTCAAGCTGTAGCAGCCTGCACCTTGAGGATTTCTTTCCATAAAGGCCCTCGGGATGGTAACTTTACTGAATTTTTCCAGGACTATGTATCTGTCTCCAACGTAGATTAGCCAGTATGGCCAGCATTTTCCTCAAAATCTAAGCTCATTCCAACATAAAGTTAAATGTGTGCATCTGCTTTTTGGGCCACTTACTACAACCCTCCCCCAACTTGCCATCCCCTTATATAGCGTGGGTGGGTAAAGATGAGTTAAGTTGACTGCTTACACAATCTCTAGGCAATTCTCAGCACAAATATCTTCAGTCATTCTGTCTTGTAGACTTACTATGTCCAGTGCAGCCCATCTCTCTTCTTAGCTGAGCCATCTCAAGCTATACATGCAAAAGACAACTTCAGTTGACTCATTTTAAGCCAACTCTGCAACTTATGGGAACCTTATACTCACTCTCCTAACCATGTTTATTTCTTGCTTTGTTCATCTTGTGGGTGGAGATGTAGATTACCCTGGTATTTCTGCATCTCAGGGTATCAACCCACTAATTCTGGTTTGTAGCTTGTCTTCTACTGGCTTAGTATTTTTTGGACTGCAAAACCAGTAACTATTTATGTATCTTGACTGAGTTCTTCCTCCTGTTGAAATGTCCTGACAGACACTTTTGACAAATGGGGTCAGTGTCCTGGATTCTGAAGTTGGAGTCACTGACAGGCTCTGGCCTCAGAAGGCTCTAGGTTCCATGCTCCTAAACTAGAAAGATATATCCAAGCATGATTAAATCGTCACTGTGGGGATCCTGCCCAAGTTGTTGGCTACTGAGGGCAATAAAAAAAATATGATCCTGTATGCTACAATTCATATAAAAATGAATCAAAAGCTTTAGGTGATGTTTTATAGTATATATTAAGCTGTTATGACAGAGTCCTCAAAATACAGTGGCTCAAACAAGATAGAGGCCTATTCCTCTCACACATAATTGTCCAGAGTTGGTAAGTAACCCCAGTGGCTCTGCTCTAAGGACCCAGGTTCATTCTGTTATGTGGCTCTTAAATCTATTAAATCTTTCACAGTGATGTTCATGACAGCCTGATCAGAGATAACTCGCTATAATATCTGCATTCTAGTCCAATGAAAGAAAGAAAAGAGAATTGGAGCACAAGAAATTTTCTTTTTAAGGGATTTGACCTGAAAGATACACCCATTACCTCTAATCATATCCCATAGCCTGAAGCTTAGTTGTATGAGTGACCTAAGCTGCAAAAGAGTCTGGAAATCTAGTCTCTGGCTAGGAAACCGTATATCCAACTAAAACCTGAGCAGAAGGTTCTAGAAATTCTAGAAATAAGTTCTAAATTTACTTATTTAAAAAGAAGTAAATATAAGAATGGATACTGGGAGATATTAACCATGTATAACGCAGATTATATATCTGAGCCATTTAAAAAGAGAAATGAATTAGTCCATCTAACCTGAGCATAATCTTGTATTATGGCAATTTGAGATTTTTGCAGTGGGTGGTAAAACTGAATACTTGAGATCAGAAAAAAAAACAGGTGCTTCTTAACTAAAAGTGGGGAGAATTTATGGCTACTATCATTTATCATGTTAGTTACCACACAATGAAAAAGCCAACTTTCAGAAGATTGATTAAATCTTGAATGTCTATACTTACTATACTAATGGCTATACTTCCTACTTCTTAATTCAATACCTCTGATAATGTTTTAAGTACGTAACAGTCAAATTTGGCAATAATACTATGAAATATAGGTAAGAAAAGGACATGTGTTGAAGTCTTCGTGGAAAGTGTAGTTTTGAAACAGAGCAAGGGAAATGGTCCACTTATACACTTTACTTAAACACTTTTATTTGCCTTCCCCAACCCCATCACATACACAAATGTTCAAGATAACGAAGGTGGAAAACTTGGCTCTGAGCTTCCCGGAAGCTAACATTTTAATTATTGCATTTGTTGAATAACACATTTTAAAAAATTGATTGATTCAAATTAAATCAATTCACTTATAGTTAAATTGAATGTTTATCAAAAAGAAACAAAAGTAAATAAATTATAAATCCATTTTTGTCTCTCTATATCAGCAGGTCCTTTACTGATTGGTAGGTGCCTTGCCCTCCTGAAATATCCTAGTTTTCACAGGAAAATATTAATATAAATATAATGGAATATTTTTGCTGAAAAAATGTGTTGGGAGAAAATAAGACATCTTAATCTACTGCAAGGTATTTATTATGAAGAACAAACAGAAAAGAAGGAATTTTTGACAGTAAATATGTGTTTGAGCTCTCCCTTCTGTCCGCTAGAAAGCCATGCTGAAGAATGGGTCTGATCATTTTCTCCAGCAGCTAATGATTTGTTGTGAAAACTTTGGTAGCACTTTCCTCATGATCAATCCCAGCACTTATGCTAAAAAATGGATTTTGGAATTCTTTCTGAAGGGAAGGTGCTAAGGCCAGAGCCAGTCCGTCCTCCACAGGTGTGGATGAAGAATCAAAATTACAAAGCAATAACAAGGGGAGTAGAAGAACCAGAAGAACTGAATGGGAGGACCAGATAAAGGGGTCACCCATGAAAGGTTGTTGGCAGAGCTCCAGAGGCTGAAAGCTTTTTACTTGCTTCCCCCATGTTTGCTTGGCCAACCTAAGACATTTACGGGGCACGTACATATAGGACAGTGCTTCCCACAGTGTTCTCAAAAAGCATAAATCCCTCAAAATATACTGAGAAAGGGCTCAATGGCTAGAGTTGTTTGGAAACATTACATCTTATACATTTCCATGAGATAATTAAAATGAATGTCAGTACATTATAGACTTTGAAAAATCCTGCAGTAAACAAGTTGAGCTAGCACAGTGGATTAAAGGAAGATCTAGAAGATAAAAGGAAAGGCATATATGGAGTCAGATATAATCTAATACATTAAAAATATAACCCATACATTAAAATTGATTGTAAATACATCTTACTACAGCCTAAACAGGTTTTATGGATGGAAGCATCAATCAAAACTCTCTCAAGAGTAAACTAGACAAATCTAGAGAATGAAACAAGAATTTTCTTCCTATACCTTTTGTATACCCAGAAGAGCTCATTACAAGCACTCCTAAGAAATGAAATAGGAGGCTGGAGCTCTTCCCTTGCAAGCAGACCTGTAAAATGGAATTAAACACAGGCTTCGAAGGCAACAGAACCCAGAGCTCAAGCCCCACTTAATTAAACATTTAAAAGTTCTGTGACCTTGAGCAACAACAAAGTAACTTATTTTCTTTTGTTTTAAAGTCCATACTTTATTCATATTTCCTTAGTTTTTACCTAATGTCCCTTTTCCATGCCGGGATCCCATCCAATTTAGTCTTCATATTCCCTAGGCTTCTCTTGACTGTGACAGTTTCTCCGATTTTCCAAGTTTTTGATGACCTTGAGAGTTTTGAGAAGTCCTGGTTAGATATTTTGTCAGTCTCTGAAATAGGGTTTACCTAGGTTTTTATTCATGATTAGACTGGACTATGGTTTGGGGTAGGAACACTACAGATGTAAAATATCATTCTTATCACATGAAATCAAGGGTACAAGCTATTAATATGACTTCTCTGTTGATGTTTACCTTGATAACCTGGCTGAGACAGTATTTGTCAGGTTTTTCCACTGTAAACTTATTCTTTTTTTTTTTAAACCTTCTTTCTACACTGTACTCTTTGAAAGGAAGTCACTATGCTCAGTCCATGTTTAATGTATTGAGAATTAAGTCCACTTCTTTGAGGGAAGAGAATCTATGTTCATGATTTTGAATTCTTCTGCATGGGAGATTTGCCTATTCTCTAATTTATTTATTTAATCATTTATTTATATAGCTATGGACTCATAGCTATTTATTTAAGTATGGAGTCAGATATTTATATAACTATGGACTCATAGATATTTATTTATATAACTATGGGCTCATACATTTTATACTTTTGGTTTTAATCTAACACACTTTGTATACTTCGTTGCTCAAATTCTTCCAGGTTTGGCCCTTGGGAGCTCTTGAATGCTTTCATTTGGCTCCTGTGTCCCTTTGGCATACCCCCATTGATATTGATGTCTCTCTCTCTCTCTGTGTGTATGTGTATATGTGTGTGTGTGTATGTGTGTGTGTATGTGTATGTGTGTGTGTATGTGTATGTGTTTTGTACTTATTTTCTGACACTATAGAGTGCTCCAGCCTCATTGGTTTATTCCTTCTGTGCCCTGGAATCAACCATTTCTCAAAGGAGTCCTTGTTCGTTTCACTGGAGAATGACACTGGAAACATGTAGCCCCTTTGTTTTGGCCAATTTCTCCCATTTGAAATGGGTGTATTTACCAAATGCCAGTACCCCCATTGTAGCTAAGAAGTAGCTAACTTGCTTTTGATTTTACAGGCTCATAGGCAGAAGGGACTTTCCTTGCCTCAGATGAGACTTTGGACTTGGACTTTTGAGTTAATGCTGGAATGAGTTAAGACTTTGGGGAACTGTTGGAAGGGCATGATTGTGTTTTGAAATGTGAGGACATGGAATTTGGAAGGGGCCAGTGGCAGAATGATATAGTTTGTCAGTGTCTCCACCCAAATCTCATCTTGAATTGTAGTTCCCATAATCTCCACATGTCATGGAAGGGATCTGGTGGGATGTAACTTAATCATAAGTTTGGTTACTCTCCTGCTATTGTGATAG
Organism: Pan paniscus; assembly: GCF_029289425.2. NCBI lineage: Eukaryota > Metazoa > Chordata > Mammalia > Primates > Hominidae > Pan > Pan paniscus. The sequence continues at coordinate 111,657,458 of NC_073262.2, read as the reverse complement.
TGAGTTCTCATGAGATCTGATGGTTTTATAAGGACCTTTCCCCTATTTTCCTCATTTATGTATACAACTTCAATTTCCAAGTTGTAGCCTTATAAACTGAAATATCTTCACAATTATTTGCAGAATGTACTTAAGAAAACAAATTCTAATAAGATATTGAGTTAAAGTTTGCCAATACAGCAGCAATTTGCTGTGTGTGTGTGTGTATGTTATAGACACATATCCTATTGATTCTCAGAGAGCTTTGACTAATGCAGTGTTACACACTTACGAATATTCTCCTAATTTAGATACCATACTTTTCCTCTACCTTAGTTTACTTTTTATTGTTTCTCTCTTGGAACCATATTTTCTTCTAGCGTTCACTTCAAATTAAATCTTAATCCTATGTTGCCATGATTTTAACAATTGCCTGTTGAGTCCTTTTAAGACATCTAACTAGTATTTACTTATAGGTCTGACACAATTAGATTTCCAAAAGTGATATTTCTTATTATAACTGTTGAAAAGGGTTTATATTTTCAGTGAATTAGTTAAACTTTTAGTTTTTAGCTATTTTGAAAAGTGGTTAAGTTGGAAAATGCCTAAATTGCAACATTACCTCCCCCAGTGGGATTGTTACCTGATGTTTCACTTCCTGATAAATGGCTTTATTTATCACAGAAATTCTCTGGACAGTAGAGATGTGACTTTAATCAATAAGTAATGGAGACTTCAGGAAAATAAGCTTAGCTTCTCATTATTTGGGTTTTATTATAGGAGTATCTTAAAACAAAGGTTGATCCTAGCCCAAAACACTTGACCCAGAGTTGCAAGTTCTTTTTTAATGAAGAAAGAGATGCATATTATATATGCTCACTTTCTGGTTGTATTTTGGTCTGTTTAATGCAGTTCTTCAGACATGGTTGAGAATGGGGTATTGCCTGACATTGTTCTGCCAAACAAATACATGTGGTGAGTGATGATCTTAAAAAGATACAGAAAACAGGGCAGATGGGGAAAATGCCATCTTGCTTAATAAAGGACTTTAAAATATGGAAAGTTGTAACCTTGGAAACTGAAATATCTTTAATTTATTTGCAGAAAGTACTTAAGAAAATAAATTCTAAGAGTTTCTGGAGTTAAACTTTGCCAAGACAGCAGCAATTTGCTGTGTCTCAATTTACTGTGGTCAGTCTGCATAAGCTCCATCTAGAAATTGTACCTTAATAAAATATATTATAAAAAATTAGATGTTGATTACACTGTTAATCTTCTTTGTTTTTTCATAACAGCCCCAGGAAGTAAAGGCCTTTATTTCCCTTCATATTTTGTACTTAATGCTCAAGACTTCCATCTACCATACCAAACCCATGCACACAGACACACATGTGCACACACATACACATTTAATTTGTTTCGGTCATCATGACTCAGCTATCTTAATTGTCTTTTCATTTGGGTTTTCTACACAGGTGCTGATTTTCCAACTCACTCACTGCTCCAAAACTCAGTTTAGGATATTTCATTTTCTAGCTCTAGAATGATTTCAACGGAAGCACATTTAAAATCAGATCAAGGAAAAATTCCTTCTCAATCAATCTTAAAACTGCCTTAAAAATACATTAGGTTGATCATTGATTATTGATTATAAAGAATAAAGTTCACTTTTTGTCTACTGATAAGAAAATCTAGCAGTCATATAGGAGCCTTTTCATAGGCAGGTCGTACAACTGTGTATGACATTTCTCATTCTCGATAGTACCTGTAACTTGTTTTGTTGAGGGATCCAGCTGAAAGTCCCTTATTCTTTCAAGATAAGAAAACAGGTTTGTGGCAGTTTAGTCATTTCCCCAGCTAAACAGAGCAAAAGCCAATTTTTTCCAACGACATTTTCTTTAAATATCTTATTCCTGTGTTCTTCTCCTATTACCCAGGAAAAGGAATAGGGTGATTGTTTTTCTCTAGGAAAATAATTAATGTCATTCTATGAATGGGGCTGCTTTTAGGTCTGCCCATCCCAGACATTAGCATGATGATTTTTGTTATCATTTGTACCGACCTTATCTTGACGTACTTCCTTCCTTTTCCTTTTCCCATTTTCTTCCTTACTATGTCCTATCCATCTGATTTTTCTTTCTTTTGCTTTCTTCCCTTTTTTCCTCCCTCCCTTCCTTCATCCCTTCTTGCCTTCCTCTCTCCTTCTCTTTCTCTCTCTCCTTCTCTTTCTCTCTCTCCCTTCCTCGTTTCTTTCCTTATTTTTTAGTATCCATAAATGGAGGGGTTAGTGTGTGTCTTCAAGATATACCAGAATGATTGCTTGAGAATAATTGAACCAATTTTATACAAAAATAATGCACCAAATACAACATAATTTATGTACTATATAAGTTAACTACATAAAGTCAATCCTCATTATTTGCAGATTTTCTAATTGTGAATTTGCCTACTTGTTAAAATTTATTTGTAATCCCCAAATGAATACTCGTGGCACTTAATGAACATGTGCAGAGCAGCAAAAAATTTCAGTCATCTGATGTACATATTCCCAGCTGAGATCCACCAGGAGATGCTCTGCCTTCTTTCAGCCCTCATACAAAGTTCTTTCCACAGTCTACTTACTGCTAAGTTTTTCACATTTTTGTTTTGTTTGTTAGCAGGTTTGCTGTAAAATGTCCTTGAAGCATAGTGCTAAATTGTTGTCTACTATTTTAAGCACAGGAAGTCTGTGATGTGCATTATGGAGAAAATATGTGTGTTAGATAAGCTTTGTTTGGGCATAAGTTAGAGTGCTGTTAGCCATGAGTTCACGGGTAGTGAATCAATAACATATTAAGTAAGGTGTCTTTAAACAGAAACACACATAAAACAAGGTTGTGAATTAACTGATTGACAAAAATATTGTGACCAGAGGCTTATAGGAACATAACCTTGTATTTTCCATAGGAACAATGGTTTGTATTCATTAATTCAGTGTTCAGAGTGACTGTGTCATGACCATGGCAAATGAGGATCAACTGTATCAAAATGCCTTCCCTTCTCAAAGGAGGTCTTCATTCATCTCCTGCTGCTAGATCCAGCTACTTACCTACTGCCTTTAAAGAGAATCACAGTATATTAACATAGACATAGGTTTTTCTTAATCTATTCCTTCAGTTTGGGGAGGCATTTTGATACTGTTTTCAAATGGGAAATACCATAAACATTATTATCATCATTATTATTATTGTTGGTAGTAGTAGTAGTAGTAGGCGACAATGTACAAGCAAGGTACCCATGACTGGTTTCTTCCATGGATTATTTTAAAGAAACTGGATGTAAGTTTCTTTATTATACAACTTTTTTTGTGGCAATAGTTGACTTACAGAAGGCTTAACTAACTAATAATGGTTCACTTTTTTGAGTCTACTATATACAAAACATTATGAGTTCTTTACATTTATTAGATATGCAAAGATCAAAACAAGTCTATGTATTTGGCACTATTGTGGTCATCTCATTTTTCAGAGAATGAAGGAATGTATGTCAGGAGCACCTGATTTCTTCCAGTTGAGGAGAACTTCTCTGAATGCACCCTTCACAAAAGAAAGCAGAGCCAAGATGTGCAGAATGACAGATTTCTGATAACATATTTAAATATAGATTTGATCATGCCTGAAGCCAATATTGGCCCTGGACTGCTCAATAGATTATTAACCTCTCTCTCTCTCTCTGTCTCTCTCTCTCTCCCCCCCTTTCTGTCTCTCTCTCTCTCTCTTGCTCTCTCTCTTTCTCTCTCTCTCTCCCTCATTCTCTCCTTCCTTTCCTTCTCTCACTCCCTTACCCTAACTTTTTTCCTCTCCCTTTTCTGCTCTGTCTTTTTTTATTCTTAAGTCAACTAAAGTTGGAGTTTTGGAACTCCATTACTAGTAACCAAAGAATCTGATACCCTGGCTCTATCCTCAATGATTGTGATTTTGTTTGGTCTGGTGCAGACCTTGCATTGATATATTAACATATGCTCCTCTGGGGATTCTACATGCCGTCGAGAAGGTTGAAAAGTTGAGTACCGAGAAAAATTAGTCTCTTACACTCCATTCTTCATTTTATACATTTTTATTTATGCAGATAAAATTTGGATAACATCTGAATGGGCAAACAAATGTAGAAAATCAGACTGCAGCCAGTAAAGATTAGCTGGTCTGGGCATGCATTTAATCTCATCAATAGTAAGGTCAGTTATCAGTTACAATTTTTAAACAGAGAAAGAAATCTAATTCATGCAGTCTGGCAAGCCTGCCATTTTGGTCTAACTTATTTCACCAGTCAAGAATCCTAATATGCATTGATCCATAGACAACCATAAAAAAAACTGAATTCATAGTCCTGGAATTACCTATTTCTTCTCTTCTATCTGTTTCAGAGGTATTGCAAAGATTTATTAGGTTACTCTTTTTTTTTTTTCAACTGCCAAGGACTTTATTTTTCCAAAATAACTGCTGTGCCATTACCACACCTTTTAAAATCAAGAATTTCTTAAGATCAAATAATACCCAATATATATTCAAATTTCTCTAAAATATCTTTTTATACATCATTTGTATGAATCAAGATCCTAACAAGATACACACATTTAATACGCTCTCAAGTCTCTTTTTATTTGTTAATAGTCTCTCCTCTCATTTTTTTTAATTATACTTTAAGTTCTGGGTTGCTTGTGCAGATTGTGCAGTTTTGTGACATAGGTAAACACGTGCCCTGGTGGTTTGCTGCACCCATCAACCCATCAGCTACATTAGGTATTTCCCCTAATGTTATCCCTCCCCTAGCTCCCCACCCCCTGACAGGTCCCAGTGGGTGATGTTCCCCTCCCTGTATCCATGTGTCCTCATTGTTCAACTCCCACTTATGAGTGAGAATATGTGGTGTTCGGTTTTCTGATCTAGTGATAGTTTGCTGAGAATGATGGTTTCCAGCTTCATTCATGTCCCTGCAAAGGACATGAGCTCATCCTTTTTATGGCTGCATAGTATTCCATGGTGTATATGTGCCAAATTTTCTTTATCCAGTCTATCATTGATGGACATTTGGGTTGCTTCCAAGTCTTTGCTATTGTAAATAGTGCCACAATAAACATATGCATGCATGTGTCTTTATCGTAGAATGATTTATAATCCTTTGGGTATATGCCCAGTAATGGGATTGCTGGGTCAAATGGTATTTCCAGTTCTAGATCCTTGAGGAATTGCCACACTGTCTTCCACAATGGTTGAACTAATTTACACTCCCACCAACAGTGAAAAAGTGTTCTTCTTTTCTCACAACCTCTCTGCATCTGTTGCTCACTGCATCTCATTCTAACTGGCATGAGATGGTACCCCATTGTGGTTTTGATTTGCATTTCTCTAATGACCAGTGATGATGAGCATTTTTTCATATGTCTGTTGGCTGCATAAATGTCTGTTTTTGAGAAGAGTCTGTTCATATCCTTTGCCAATTTTTTGATGCAGTTTTTTTTTCTTGTAAATTTTTTTTTGTAGATTCTGGATATTAGCCCTTTGTCAGATGGATAGATTGCAAAAATTTTCTCCCATTCTGTAGGTTGCCTGTTCACTCTGATGACAGTTTCTTTTGCTGTGCAGAAGCTCTTTAGTTTAATTAGGTCCCATTTGTCAATTTTGGCTTTTGTTGCCATTGCTTTTGGTGTTTTAGTCATGAAGTCTTTGCCCATGGCTATGTCCTGAATGGTAATTGCCTAGGTTTTCTTCTAGGATTTTTATGGTCCTAGTCTTACATTTAAGTGTTTGATCCATCTTGAGTTGATTTTTGTAAAGGGTGTAAGGAAGGGGTCCAATTTCAGTTTGCTGCATTTGTCTAGCCAGTTTTCCCAATACAATTTATTAAATAGGGAATCTTTTCCCTATTGTTTGTGTGTATCAGGTTTGTCAAAGATCAGATTGTTGTAGCCACTGTGTGGTGTTATTTCTGAGGCCTCCATTCTGTTCCATTAGTCCATATATCTGTCTCGGTACCAGTGACATGCTGTTTCAGTTTCTGTAGCCTTGTAGTATAGTTTGAAGTCAGGTAGCGTGATGCCTCCAGCTTTGTTCTTCTAGACCAGATTGTCTTGGCTGTGCAGGCTCTTTTTTGGTTCCATATGAAGTTTAAAGTAGTTTTTCTAATTCTGTGAAGAAAGTCAGTGGTAGCTTGATTGGGATAGCATTGAATCTATAAGTTACTTTGAGCAGTATGGTCATTTTCATGATATTGATTCTTCCTATCCATGAGCATGGAATGTTTTTCCATTTGTTTGTGTCCTCTCTTATTTCCTTGAGCAGTGGTTTGTAGTTCTCCTTGAAGAGGTCCTTCACATCCCTTTTAAGTTGTATTCCTAGGTATTTTATTCTCTTAGTAGCAATTGTGAATGGGAGTTCACTCATGATTTGGCTCTCTGTCTGTTATTGGTGTAAAGAAATGCTTGTGATTTTTGCACATTGATTTTGTATCCTGAGACTTTGCTGAAGTTGCTTGTCACCTTAAGGAGGTTTTGGGCTGAGACCATGGGGTTTTCTAAATATAAAATCATGTCATCTGCAAACAGAGACAATTTGAGTTCCTCTCTTCCTATTTGAATACCCTTTATTGCTTTCCCTTGCCTGATTGCCCTGGCCAGAACTTCCAATACTGTGTTGAATAGGAGTGGTGAGAGAAGGCATCCTTCTCAAAGGGAATGCTTCCAGCTTTTCAAAGGGAATGCTTCCAGTTTTTGCCCACTCAGTATGATATTGGCTGTGGGTTTGCATAAATAGCTCTTATTATTTTGAGATATGTTCCATCAATACCTAATTTATTGAGAGTTTTTAGCATGAAGGGGTGTTGAATTTTATGGAGGGCCTTTTCTGCATCTATTGAGATAATCATATGGTTTTTGTCATTGGTTCTGTTTATGTGATGGATTACGTTTATTGATTTGCATATGTTGAACCACCCTTGTATCCCAGGGATGAAGCCGACTTGATCCTGGTGGATAAGCTTTTTGATGTGCTGCTCGATTCGGTTTGCCAGTATTTTATTGAGGATTTTCGCATTGATGTTCTTCAGAGATATTGGCCTGAAATTTTCTTTTTTGTTGTGTCCCCACCAGATTTTGGTATCAGGATGATGCTCACCTCATAAAATGAGTTAGGGGGATTCCTTCATTTTCCATTGTTTGGAATAGTTTCAGAAGGAATGATACCAGCTCTTCTTTGTACCTCTGGTAGAATTTGGATGTGAATCCATCTGGCCGTGGACTTTTTTTGGTTGGTAGGCTATTAATAACTGCCTCAATTTCAGAACTTGTTACTGGTCTATTCAGGGATTTGACTTCTTCCTGGCTTAGACTTAGGAGGGTGTATGTGTCCAGGAATTTATCCACTTCTTCTAGATTTTCTAGTTTATTTGCGTAGAGGTGTTTATAGTATTCTCTGATGGTAGTTTGTATTTCTGTGGGATCAGCGGTGATATCCCCTATAGCATTTTTTATTGCATCTATTTGATTCTTCTCTCTTTTCTTTTTTATTATTCTGGCTAGCGATCTATCTATTTTGTTGATCCTTTTAAAAAACCAGCTCCTGGATTCATCGATTTTTTGACGGGTTTTTCGTGTCTCTATCTCTTTCAGTTCTGCTCTGAACTTAGTTATTTCATGTCTTCTGCTAGCTTTTGAATTTGTTTGCTCGTGCTTATCTAGTTCTTTTAATTGTGATGTTAGGGTGTTGATTTTAGATCTTTCCTGCTTTCACTTATGGGCGTTTAGTGCTTTATAAACATTGCTTTAAATGTGACCCAGAGATTCTGGTACATTGTGTCTTCATTCTCATTGTTTTCAAAGAGCATCTTTATTTCTGCATTCATTTCATTATTTACCCAGTAGTCGTTCAGGAGCAGATTGTTCAGTTTCCATGTAGTTGTGTGGTTTTGAGTGAATTTCTTAATCCTGCGTTCTAATTTGATTGCACTGTGGTCTGAGAGACTGTTTGTTATGATTTCCGTTCTTTTGCAGTTGCTGAGGGGTGTTTTACTTCCAATTATGTGGTCAATTTTAGAATAAGTGTGATGAGGTCCTGAGAAGAATGCATATTCTCTTGATTTGAGGTGGAGAGTTCTGTATAAGTCTATTAGGTCTGCTTGGTCCAGAGCTGAGTTCAAGTCCTGAATATCCTTGTTAATTATCTGTCTCGTTGATCTGTCTAATATTGACAGTGGGGTGTTAAAGTCTCCGACTATTATTGTGTGGGAGTCCAAGTCTCTTTGTAGGTCTCTAAGAACTTGCTTTATGAATCTGGTTGCTCCTGTATTGGGTGCATATATATTTAGGATAGTTAGCTCTTCTTGCTGCATTGTTATCTTTACCATTATGTAATGCCCTTCTTTGTCTCTTTTGATCCTTGTTGGTTTAAAGACTGTTTTATCAGAGATTAGGATTGCAACTCCTGTTTTGTTGTTGTTGTTTTCCATTTGCTTGGTAAATATTTCTCCATCCCTTTATTTTGAGCCTATGTTTGTCTCTGCACAAGAGCTGGGTCTCCTGAATATAGCACACCAATGGGTCTTGACTCTTTATCCAATTTGCCAGTCTGTGTATTTTAATTGTGGCATTTAGCCCATTTACATTTAAGGCTAATATTGTTATGTGTCAATTTGATCCTGTCATTATGATGCTAGCTGATTGTTTTGCCAATTAGTTAATGCAGTTTCTTTATAGTGTCGATGTTCTTTACAATTTGGTATGTTTTGCAGTGGCTGGTACTGGTTGTTCCTTTCCATGATTAGTGCTTCTTTCAGGAGCTCTTGTAAGGCAGGTCTGGTGGTGACATAAATCCCTCAGCATTTGCTTGTCTGTAAAGGATTTTATTTCTCCTTCGCTTATGAAGCATAGTTTGGCTGGATATGAAATTCTGGGTTGAAAATTCTTTCTTTATGAATGTCGAGTATTGACCCCCACTCTTTTCTGGCCCTTAGGGTTTCTGCTGAGAAATCTGCTGTTAGTCTGATGGGCTTCCCTTTGTGAGTAACCTGACCTTTCTCTCTGGCTGCCCTTGACATTTTTTCCCTCATTTCAACCTTGGTAAATCTGATGATTATGTGTTTTGGGGTTGCTTTTCTCGAAGAGTATCTTTACGGTGTTCTCTATATTTCCTGAATTTGAATGTTGGCCTGTCTTGCTAGGTTGGGGAAGTCCCCCTGGATAATATCCTGAAGAGTGTTTTCCAACTTGGTTGCATTCTCCCTGTCATTTTCAGGTACACCAATCAAATGTAGATTTGTTCTTTTACATAGTCCCATACTTCTTGGAGGCTTTGTCTGTTCCTTTTTATTCTTTTTTCTCTAATCTTGTATTCTCTCTTTATTTCATTCAGTTGATCTTCAATCACTGATATTCTTTCTTCTGCTTGATTAATTCGGCTATTGATACTTGTGTATTCTTTACGAAGTTCTCGTGCTGTGTTTTTCAGCTCCATCGGGTCATTTATCTTCTTCTCTACATTGGTTATTCTAGTTAGCAATTCGACTAACCTTTTTTCAGGGTTCTTAGGTTCCTTGCATAGGGTTAGAACGTGCTTCTTTAGTTCAGAGTTGTTTGTTATTACCCACTTTCTGAAGCCTACTTCTATCAGTTCGTCAAACTCATTCTCCGTCCAGTTTTGTTCCCTTGCTGGCAAGGAGTTGTGATCCTTTGAAGGAGAAGAGGCGTTCTGGTTTTTGGAATTCTCAGCTGTTTTGCGCTGGTTTTTCCCCATCTTTACTTTTTATACCCTATAAAATCTGTAAAGATTTTAAGACTTTTAGAATGAATTCCATTTTACCTGCCTTTTTGTTATTGGCACTTTATATAGAAATTTGTTTACAGCTTATATGTTAAATATGGTATTTATCTATTTAATATTTTTGTTAGCTTCTGTAATCATAACTTTTATTAAAATACCATCAATTAAGAAAGACAAATTACTTTTTAAAAATACACCTAGTCAATGGTCAGAAAACCTAGAATTCCTTCACTACCTGATTGAAAGTTGAAATGACTTTTTGTGACAATAATAACTATACTGTCTTCTGAAACTTTGACAAAAAACATTAACTCTGTGTGATGCTGTACTTACATTTTAATTTATTTGCTATTTCTTTTTTTAATTTTTGTAGGTATATAGTAGGTATGTATATTTATGAGATACATAAGATGTTCTGATTCAGGCATGCAATGTGAAATAATTATATCATGGAAAATGGGGTATCCATCACCGCAATAATTTATCCTTTGTGTTACAAACAATCCAATTACATACTTATTTTAAAATGTACAATTATTATTGACTATAGTAACCCTGATATGCTATTAAATTCTTACTCATTCTATTTTTTTTAACCAGTTCACATTTTGAAGTTTTAAATTACAAGTAAAACGAAACACTAATTCAATTCTAAAATACTCTTGAAAACAATTTTAAGTTGGTATTCTACTTAATAAAAATACATTAAGCACATAAGCTGTTTTACTGCCCAGTTCATATAAACACACATCACACATACATGTGGAAACATACATGCATACACACACACTTAGTAATTTTTTGCACTATTTTATCCTAAACCACATTTTCTTTTCCTTTTTTTTTTTTTGTTTTTGTTTGTTTGTTTTTTGAGATAGAGTCTTGCTCTATTGCCCAGGCTGAAGTGCAGTGGCATGATCTCGGCTCACTGCAACCTCCACCTCCTGGGATCAAGCGGTTCTCCTGCCTAAGCCTCCCTAGTAGCTGGGATTACAGGTGTGTGCCACCACACCTGGCTAATTTTTATATTTTTAGTAGAGACAGGGTTTTGCCATGTCAGGCTGTTCTCAAACTCCTGACCTCAGGTGATCCACCTGCCTCAGCCTCCCAGAGTGCTGGAATGGCAGGTGTAAGCCACCAGGCCTGGCCTAAACCACATTTTCAATTCACTTCAACATAAAACTTATAAATTTTAGAAGATTTTTTGAAATAAATTAATTGAAATATTTTATCAGTTAGTTATAGGCGAATATTAAACCAAGTCAATAGCCAGTTAACTGCAATATTCAATTTCCCCTCACTCAGAATGTGGCTGGAATACAATACCTGCTTTTCTCAATTATTTTTGTCTGACTTGCCAAAAAGAAAAGACGGTAGAGAGTTTGTTTTAATGGAATGTAGAGCACAACCAGTGTAAAATAATCACATATTTTACTCTAATAATTCTTTTCTAAAGTTTAGTTTTTGTTTTTAATATCAACATGCTGTTATAATACTTATAATTAAAATTCTATTTATTTTAATTTTTAAAGAAATGCATGCTCATTGCATGATCTAAATAGTATTACTATTTTCTATTTCTTTACTGTATTCAAACAAATAAACATATAAAAATGCAAGTTTACATACATAGCAATTATAAAACTGAAATAATAGAATGTATTAAAATGTACACATAAACATTTATCATTTTTTCACTGTATTATAATCTAATATATATTAAATACTAAATACACATTAAATACTATTCAAAAGTACATAAAAATATGGTACATCTTATAAATTATTTTAAAAGATAAAAAGTATAAAGGATATAAAAAGACATCCATGAAAAAGCATTTTGCTACATAGTAAGTGCTTTGTTTAAAAAAATCACAAAGTTTAATTAGGAGTCAAAAAAATGCTCCAACTTATTGGGGGACCCCATCCCCGATAATTCAACGTTATTTCACATAGGTTCTTTTCTATTTCCCTAAGTGTTGGCCGGTCTGAGAAATAAAAGGAAAGAGTATAAAAAAGAGAAATTTTAAAGCTGGGTGTCGGGGGGAGACATCACATGCTGGCAGGTTCTGTGATGCCCCCGAGCAGTAAAACCAGCAAGTTTTTATTAGCAATTTTCAAAGGGGAGGGAGTGTACGAATAGGGTGTGGGTCACAGAGATCACATGCTTCGAGGGTGACAAAAGATCACAAGGCAGAAGGTCAGGGCGAAACTAGAATCACTAATGAACTTCCATGTCCCGCTTTACATGCATTGTCAGGGATCAAGAGCAGAGAACCAGTCTGACTAGAATTCGCTGGGCTGGAATTTCCTAATCCTAGCAAGCCTAGGGGCGCTGCAGGAGACTAGGGCGCGTTTCATCCCTATCTACATCTACATAAGGCAGACACTCCCAGGGTGGCCATTTTAAAGGCCCCACCCTGGGAATGCATTCTTTTCCCAGGGCTGTTAATTATTAATATTCCTTACTGGGGAGAGAATTCAGCGATATTTCTCTTACCTGTTTTCGGTAATAAGAGAAATATGGCTCTGTCCTGCTGGGCCTACAGGCAGCTAGACCTAATGGTTATCTCCCTTGTTCCCTGAACATCGCTGTTATCCTGTTCTTTTTTCAAGGTGCCCAGATTTCATATTGTTTAAACACACATGCTTACAAACAATTTGTGCAGTTATTACAATCATCACAGGGTCCTGAGGCGACCTACATCCTCAACTTACAAAGATGACGGGATTAAGAGATTAAAGTAAAGACAGGCATAGGAAATCACAAGAGTATTGATTGGGGAAGTGATAAATGTCCATGAAATCTTCACAATTTATGTTCAGAATTTGCAGTAAAGACAGACATAAGAAATTATAAAAGTATTAATTTGGGGAACTAATAAATGTCCATGAAATCTTCACAATTTATGTTCTTCTGCCATGGCTTCAGCCGGTCCCTACGTTTGGGGTCCCTGACTTCCCACAACACAACTAATTATAACATCTTTATTTTTGCTCACAGCATAGTCATTTGACAGCCAGAAAATCAAAAGAAAGTAGAAAATTGCAGGATGGGAAGGTAATCAGATGTCTGTTCAGAACTTATAAACTCAGTTTATATAATTGTGGAAATGCTCCAGACTATTCCTGCATTTTTGTTTCCTACGAGGAAAGCCACTTATTGTACAAAACTTGTAAATTCTACTCTAATCGGTGATGTGGTGATGAAGTCAAGGGTATTTTTAAAAGCAAAGAGTGGATCTATTATTTATTTAGATACCTCACAGAATACCTATTAAGAGTTAGATTCTATACTTTTTTTAAAAAAAACAAAAAATTATGTAAGAATCAGAGCAATTTCTTCCACTTGAGGACCATATATATATATATATATATATATATATATGACTTTGTGTGACAATAATAACTATATTGTCTTCTGAAGCTGTGACATACACATATGAGACATATATATATATATGCTTTTAATATGTGCCATGCAGAAAGTATGCAATGAGTGTGTTTTTATCTAAATGGGTTTTAACCCATTTATTCCCAACATTTATGTACTAAACTAAGTTGACTTTGGGAAGGAGAGTGAGGTTTGCCAAACTACTAATAATGAATCAGAAGGGTAGCCTTGCTGACATTTTACAAAATGCTTTCACATAGGCAATCTCATTTGTTATAACATCTCTGTGGGGCAGATAGTGTAATCACAGTGGTTTTACAGGAAGCCAAGACTTAAAGAAGTTGACTGACTTACCCAAGGCTAATTAACTAGAGAGTAGTGAAATAGAAGCATGTAATCACACCTTGATGCAGCTTCACCATGCCAATCAAAGGTATTTTATTTGATATTATAAATTGGATGCAAACTTGACAAAGTTTATAGGCTCTTATCCCCCCAGCCGTGGACTCAAAAAAAATTTCTAGGTACCATTATTCTAAACATCATGGTCTTTGGTTGACTTGATGCCCCCACTCTTCATTATGCTCAGTATCCCTATTCTTTCTATGTGACTTTGTCATATCATCCCATTCTGGGCAGGGCTAGTTTCCTACTCCTGAGCTCAGTGGTATGAGTTGTTTTGGTCAATCCGCTGTTAGCAGAGGTGACATTACGAGTCTCGAAAAGTGCTTGTGTGATTTGGCTGTCTTGCTCTTTTGCTTATTCTGTTGTCAAGAGAAAGCTTCCCTTGGGAAGAGGATGAGAAACAAATGGGGCAGAACTGTCCCAGCTAAGGTGCCCAGCCAAGCCCCAGCTAGGGCAGAGCCTCCAGCTTACTGCAAACATGTGAGCAAACATATCTGACACCAGCAGAAACACATTATCTATAATCCAAAAGTATCATGTTTAAAGCAGTTGAGCTCAGAACAAATCACTAGAACTTCAGAAATATTTGAGGAATAAAATTGTATCGTTGATTCCCATGAAGAGCTTGTGGTTGTATGTTACGTATATTAAATTAACTGGTAAACAATCCAGAAACATGGCAATATGATTCAACTACTAATTCCTTCATCTTGACCCAGTTTTATATTTTATTTGCCAACCCTTCCTTTCAAGTTTTTAAGATATCAGAAGCTTCTCACAATGAATGATACAATATTCTGATTAAAAGATTGTTCAAACATGGAAAAATTAAACATGCATTTCATAATCCCCCAAAACTTTACTGAACTGAGTCAATGGGTATAGAGATATTTACTGGTCATTTAGATATTGAGGGTGCACAAATGGGAAGAAGAATAAATTGCATTCCAGTGAGATTTAAAAAAAAAGCTCAATGACAGGGTGATCTTATCAGTTCAATTTCTGATAAAGAGAGCTCCCTGGCAAAGGGATATTTGTGTATGAAAGATCACAGTATGTACTGTGCTAACACAATCTAAAGTGACAGCTTATGGTCTCTAAAAATTATAATTTTTCAAGCTACTGCGTATGCTTGACATTTCAGACCCTAGTGCCTTTTATTATTAGGAAATGTCTCCAAAAAGAAATGAGCAAAATTTAGCAAAGAGTCAATTTAATGATCTCTCAGAGGGCAATTGAGTATTTGGTGTTGCTAGAACAGCAGCTGGAAGTCAGCTCATACCATCTGCTGTAATTAATTTACAATTAAGATCCTGTAGCTGATCTTAATTCATAAGTTTTACATTCTCAAATACTAATATAAAGGGGAAAAAGCCTGCACAGATTGAAGCAGTTATATGGGCAAGGTTGAGAGGAAATGTGACTTGAGCTTTGCTCTGTAAAAGGACGTGTCACCAGATCTAAGTATGTGTTTCTGCTGGGAGTCCTTGGACCTTTCATGGCACATACCTTTCTCTTTTTACATAAGTGTAGATATTTTCTCCCGACTGCCAACTTTGTATAACGTGATATCCATCACTTTCCTACTACATCACATTATTCCTGGGTATTTGACTGACACTGACAAAGACATTCTTTATAGGCCTAAAAAATAAATAAACATGATAGTAAAATTGCAGCAAGAAAAAACAAATAATTACAAAAACACACTTTATTCTTTGGTGTTTAGATCCTCAAATTAGTCTTCTAGAAAAAGGGTTTCTATATGCCCCTATGCTACTGTAACAGACTATCACAGACTAGGTAATTTATATTATAAAGAACAAAATTTTATTTCCCACCATTCTAGAGGCTGGGAAGTCCAACATCAACATGCCAGCATCTAGTGAAATCCTTCTTGATGTGTTCTCACATAGTGGCAGGCAGAAGGGGAAGAGATAACCAACTCCCTGAGCCAAGCCACTTTATAATGGCACCTAATCACATTCAGAAGAAGGGCACCCTCATGGTCTATCACCTCTTAAGGGACCTACCTCTTAATATTATCATGTTGGCAACACCTGGATTTTGGAGGAAACACATTCAAACTATAGCATTATGCCTTTAAAAGAATTTTTTAAAACATGAAAAGTATTTTTAATTTGTTTTTAAATAAATTATTTTTTCCAGGGGAACAAGTTATCTATAATCAGTATCTGTTGAAATATCTTGGGAATAGCATTCACTAATGCTTTGCATTTATTCTAATAGCTATTTTTTTTAAATTTCCCTCTCTAATGTTATGCTGTTTTAGAAAGAAAATATAGCTTTCTGGCGAACAAAAAAGCCCACCAATTTTTATGCCATTGAAATAATTCAAATGCTGAAATATTTCCAAAAGTTATTTGTTCTTAACATGTAAGGAACTCTAATACATGAAAATGGAGATTTGACCTTTTTTAAAAAAATAGGCAACAAAAACATGGAGATGTTTATTTGAAGGTCTTCTCAGTAGCATATTGTATAGAAGAACAATGTGGATAATAAAAAATTAGAAAGAAGATATAGCAGAACACATAAGAAATATAATATTGCTTGAGGTAAAGCAAAATTATACAAAAGGAAAGTATTTTTGCCCTTCAAGGAATTACCCTAAAAAAACTAGGTTCAATAAAACAAGTTTTCCTGTTTTGTTCTTAACTTTTCATCCCCTAAAATCTCAATCCATTTTCATATTCTTAGACTCATTAGTTAGATTAAAATTGTGGTTACTCAACAAACCACAGCATTTCAGCCATGATTTATCAGTGCCCTGCCAAATAAATAAATAAATACCTATTGGTAAATATCAGTAGGTATTGTCTTACCTACTGGTAAAACCAAATCCCACATTACAAAGTCCTTTGATAAGGATTCTTGATTGCAATCCTTGATTGCAGGTATGCAAGTGGACAGTGATATCTAGTATCAATGGTACTTACTCTACTTTATAATGCAAATAAATTTGATTAAAATTCTATCCCATATGTAGTTGAAAAACTGAAATTCTGATATTTAAATTTCTCCCAGAATTTGCTTACAATCTTACATTTTTCCTGGTTTCACCATCCAATGCCTTATAAATTAATTCCATATAGTATTTTGTCTTTGCATTTTTTTACCATAACTATCAAAAATAAAAAAATAAATATTCATTGCATAAGGTTTGTATGCATGTGTATATGCATGGAACAGGTTTTACACAAGACCTATGGAGATAAAAGATTTTGAATCCCTGTGTGATTCTACTTCAGAAACAATATGACTGAGTAATTGTGTGAGTAGTTGCTGTTTCCTGAATGGTTCCAGAATCTAAAACATATTTTCAATTGATGAATTATGAAATGTGGTTTCCTCTGTGGAGTTGTGATGAAGAATCTGAAGATGTTGTAAACCAGAAGATAAAGCAATATTTTCCCTCTAACTGTTCTCTTTAACATGACCATCTTGTATTTGCTTCTCTCATTTATAAGGATTCTATTATGTCTTTACAATTTAGGCTGTGGCTCTTTACAATGAATTTTTGAGTTTCGTGAGAAGAATGTTCAGTCCAAAGTCATAAGGAAAGAATTATGGGCAATCAAATCAGTCAAAAACTGTCAGCTGGGGGTTTGGGTTATAGACTATGAGAAAATATTGATTTTACAAGCATCAAAGGCCATATATCTATTCCAACCCAGTTACAGCTCTTGTATGAAAGTGTATCTGTGGATTTAGGAGAAAGCATAGCGTAGTGCCTGTAGCCTGGAATTAAATTATGTAGGTCTTAATTAGCTATGAAATTGCAATATTGCAGTTGCAAAATGGAGGAAATAGTAGTTCATATATCATCACGTTGTGAAGATTAAAGGAAATAATGCATGGAAGTATTAAGAACAAATACATGATAAGTGCCAATAAACTATAGCAATTTTTACTTTTAAATATTTTAGTATGATTCAGGGAATGAAGACAAACCTACAAAATTAATATATATATTTGGTTTATTCTACTTGGGTATAATTATATTTACAAATGAGGAATTAGAAAATGTGGTTTCTAAACTTACTTCCAAAACTCACAAGGTGCATGGCCTCAAGTGTGTAATTTACACCCCCACGCCCACACCAACATCAGTTTATTTACCTGTATGTTACAAGAGGTATCTCCACCGAACTGAAGTCTAAAATTACATAAATTAATTTTGTACTCAGAATTCTTCTAAATACAGTCCCTGAGGTTATTTATAGTCTGTATTTGACACATTTAAATATAAATATATATATTCATACGTTTTTTTTCTGTGAAAAACAGCATATTTAATTACACAGTGCTGGAGTTATATATATAAGATATGCATCACATTACCTTCCTAAAACAACAAAAATACCTGAATATGAACAAAATGGCCTCAAGGTTTTGGGATAAGGTAGTGTAGAATTCTGATAAGATATAGATAAGATAATGATTTAGTTTGCCCAAGAAAGTCCCAGTTTACACCTGTTGCCTTAGTGTATTAGCATCCTATTAATACTCAAAAGTATCTAGTTTGAATAATAAAGTATATGGTCACCCTTCAAGAAAGAAATACAGTTCATAGTTCATACTTTCAAAAACATTACCAAATAAATGAAGAGAAAAAACAAAATATTATGTGACGCAGTTGGAATAACGGTTCTCAATGAAGAAGGTACTCTCCCAGGAGGTTTTTTTTGGAAATTTGTGGGTGTGTTGTGAATTATCACAATAATAATAAGACACATTGACTCTTAGTAAGCAGGAGTCAGTGTGATATTAGACACAGTGCAGTTTATAGGGCTGTCCCACACAAATAAGATTTCTCCCTGTTCCTTAGAACTTTCAAGTGCTCAACAGGATAAAATCCACTACAAATATAAAGTGGCTACACTTTGGTAAAAAGATAAAATTTCAAAGCTATCTTTATATGAAAACCAACTATGAACATAAACAGCAAATCAGGAAAGATTATAGCTGAGGAAAGGTTAAATAGATATTGTCTTCCAATTATTAAATTAAATACTCATGCTGCACATATTACATACCCAGGATATGTCTGTAGCAAGAGATCTGTAAGTTTAATTAAACTGGCTGGTGAAATTTTCATACTGATTTAAGAATTTTCACTTGCACTAGTATTATATTAGTTATGATTGGTGACTTGCAATGGTTAACCTGTATGTAGTAGTATTGACATGAAAAGTCTCCCAGAAAATAGATCCCCAAATCTGGCAATTCTGGAAAGTTTGCAAAACATGTCATGCTTTTTCATTGTCTCCACTTGGAAAACCTATCATTTGTTTTAGCAAGTTATCCTTTCTATAATTAAGGTAATGTTTCTTTGTTTCTTATATTCAAATAAGTCTCTTCTATAGCTAATTTTCCTAACACTAGTTTTTATTCTAGTATCCTCCTGTACTTATTCTCTTTGTCTGTACTTCTTGTGTGGAATGGATTCTTATGTTCATAATTCCCTTAATTAACTGCTTGCACATTAATCATTTTGATGCAATCAACTATTTCATTATATCTATTTCATTCATGATATAAAAGGAAATGATTCATAATAAAATTACATACTTTTTAAATTTAAATGATCGAGCATGTTTATCTTACTTGTATATATATATATTACATACCTTTTTTATTTAAATGACTGAGCATGTTGAACAAAGCAAAGTCCGGATGAAACCTTTGAGTTAATGAAAGTTGCCAGGTGCAGTGGCTCACGCCTGTAATCCCAGCACTTTGGGAGGCTGAGGCAGGTGGATCACCTGAGGTCAGGAGTTCGAGACCAGCCTGGCCAACATGGTGAAACCCTGTCTCTACTAAAAATACAAAAATTTGCTGGGTGTGGTTGCACACGCCAGTAATCCCAGCTACTCAGGAGGCTGAGGCAGGAGAGTCTCTTGAACCCAGGAAGTGGAAGTTGCAGTGAGTCAAGATTGCTCCATAGCACTCCAGCCTTGGTGACAAGAGCGAAACTCCATCTAAAAACAAACAAACAAACAAACAAACAAACAGGAAAGTGAGATACAATCAACTCTGTTATTTACTGAGGCTTGAGCTGCCTTTCTCCCCATGTCAAAGCCAGAAGCTTTTGTTGTATAAAGACCCATTCAGTCTCTCAGCTGGAAAAGAAAGCTGAGTCAAAACCTCAAATTAGATTTGAAATCTGCCAGGTAGAGTCAACCCTCCGATCAACAACTCCCTCTTTAACCCTATTTCTTCTTTTTCATAGGTACATCTAAGTGCATCTCTAACAAAGTAGCAATTAAGCATATTCCCCTTCACAACCACTCACACAGAGATATTCCCATTTTTGCAGAATAGCTTTAAAGAACAAAAACTTAGAATATCAAAGAAATATTTATATAATTGTAAAGTAGGTTGTCATAGATAGAATATTTTGTCAGTGTGTTTTCTTGTCTATTTTGTGTGGTGGTGTGCAATACTCATTCTCTAATTCAAATCACAAGAGAAAACAACATGTTTACATGAACACAGTTTCTTCATCATTTAATTTCAGTGTTTGTTTTAGCATAATAAAATCTGCCATTACCAAATATAATTATCTACCATACCCACCAGAGTTGGCATTATAAAATTTGGCCTGTTTCCATAAATTGAATTCATTCTCAATTTTTAAAAATGCTACGGATAATGACCAAAAGAATATATAAGTCTATAAAGGCATTTTCCACAGGAAAGCATTTCTGAGTTATAAGAGAATCACTGGAAGAGTGTTAAGAGAATCACTGGAAGAATCACTGGAAGAATGTTTTAACATCCCAATAGGATCCGTTTGACTGAGGCTAAACTCACATTAGTTTTTAACTACTTTATTTAAAAAAAAATGCATCATGAAATTTAAATTGAAGTTTCATGACTATTGATATGTGTTACATGTTCTAAAATTTGGCATGTCTATTCATGTCTGGCCATGAGAATAGTGAAAAACCCACCAAAACAGAAATCAAGATGATCTCTTACTTTCGGAGGTTTGTACCATGATCCTTGTAAAAGTCAGGGTGGGTCCATGACAGTCTAGGACCAATTTGTGCCTCCACGGGTGTGTGTTACCGCAACAATTTAGTTTTCTTCTCCATATATTTTGGTTTACAATGAATGTGAAATTTTACCTAACTAAACTATGGTAACTTAGGAGCCATTAAAAAAACTTACTGAAAAGGTAAGATGACTAAAAATTAAGATAATTTTTTTCTGAATGAAAAAATTCAGGAAAATCAACAAACTGTTAAACCAATAACTTTTTTCTCACTTTCTGCTTCATACCAGGAGCTGTTAGTTTATAGCTAAAAAGCTTGCAGGTGATTGTTTTTATGTAAGTCAAATACTAAATTGTGACTAGGGTCTTGAAAGCTTCTGCATAGCCACTCATGCAACTGAAAATCAAAGTTGTAATCGAAAGTTTCAAATCCAAGAAAATCCCAATGGAATCGTTTAAGATCTAACAGCCTGGATTAACACCTGCAGTACCACCATCTGTGAAAATTTCACCCAGAGTGATGAACTAGATCTGGGTGAAATTAATGGTTAAAACTTGTAGGCTTTGACCCTAATATTGACCAAGAGGAGAAAGACTGAAAGATTATATTTTCATGAAGTGTCTTAAATATTCCTGTTCTCCTAAGGTTTTTTCAGGTTCCATTCACCTCTCATGAAAGATTTCACTTGGCCATGAGTAAATACGTTTTGAGAAATAAACACCAATGCATTTCTCAAGGAAATCTGCAGGGTCTGTTTCTGCTGGTTCACAACAACCAATAACATGTTTTGATAAAAACTTGAATGCCAAAGTGCTGGAAACTTTATTGTGGTTTGGTATTTCTGTTTTTCTTTAGAGTGGCCCCAACCCCCACTCCCTGTTAAAAAAAAACCTTCTGTGCTTAATTAATTCAAAGTAGTACCTTGGAGGCTGTCTTACTTGCTAAGTAAATAAAGAAAATAAGAAAAACCTTTCAATCCTTGAGTTTCCTTGTTTATTTCATCACCTTCAAGTTCCATGGGGGAAATAGGTAATGCAATGGTCTGAATATTTGTGTCCCTACAAAATTTATATATGAAATCCTATCCTCAAGGTGATGGTATTAAAATGTGGGGCATTTAGGGAGGTGAGGTTGGGTCATGAGGACAAAGTCTTCAGGAATGGAATTTGTGCCCTTATAAAATGGGCTCAGAGAAGCTTGTTTGTTCCTTCCACCACATGAGAACACAGCTGTAAGGCGACACCTATGGACCAGTAAACAGGCCCAGATATCAAATCTGCTGGCACCTTGATCTTGGACTCTCTAGCCTCTGAATTATGATAAATAAATTTCTGTTGTTTATAAGCTACCCAAGTTATCATATTGTTTTATAGCAGCCTGAACAGACTAAGGCAAGCAGAGTTCTAGTATGGATAAAATTTTACAAATGAATGCTGCAATCCTAAAGTTATTGCACTATAAGCAAAATTTATAAATTACAAAGCAATTTGCTGATGAATTTAGAACAGGGATGGATTGGAAAAATTCTATTAATACTTCATAAAGTATTATTTGAGCACAGAGTACCAGGAATGTCTATTAAATTATTTTGCTATTATTTTGTTACTTAGTGGTAGCAGATGATTTAAAGAAAGCAACAGTGGTAGCAGAAGTTTTAGTTTGTATTTTCAGTTTGTATTTTGAAACACAAACTTTAGCCACAGTAACTTTCAATGACAAAAAGAAAAAAATTAAAGTAGCATCTTTGTACTACCTACCTAGAGCCAGACCATGTGTTTTTGTATTTTTCATTCCATATTCTACAGATGAGAAAATTGAGGCTCAAATCCCTGTTTAAGTTTAAAGACATGTGTTTCCAAAGCCCTTGACTTTTTCACTACAGCCGGATGAGACAAATAACCAAATAACTTTATCACAGTAATAATTTCAGCCATTCAATGACAGACAGGACTACTAGAGGCAGGAAGATGGGAGGGGTGAATGGGTTGAAAAACTGTCTATTGCGTACTGTGCTTACTACCTTGGTGACAGGATCATTCATACACCAAACCTCAGTGACATGCAATCTACCCACATAACAAACCTGCACACATACCTGTTGATTCTAAAATAAAAGTTGAAAAAAATATAATTGCAGCCATGAATTACTGAGTAAATAGGGCAATCATTTTTAGGAAAGGAAAATATATCCATTACTATTGAACAGTTAGTTTGCCACAGGGGTTATAATGGGTAGCTTCGCATATAATAACTCAATATTACTATTATACAAATAAGAAAACTAAGCTGTGGAGAACTTAAATAATATGCCTGATATCACACGGCAGGGATTCAAACCTAGTTCTTTATAACTCCAAAAGCAATTCTGCACTTCCTACATCAAGTGAAAGCTCCAACAGCTTGAGTTAAAACAAGTATAATTTGTTTTAACTATGGTTAGCCACTGTTATTGAAGCTAACCTATTAACTTGGAAAATGTATACATTCTTTTATGCAAAAATCGCAAAATATATAACATGTAACTAACGATATGGATAAAGGACAGGAAAATGCTGGAGCACAGATTCAGTAATTTCTGGTGTCCCTCTCTCCCTCACTTATAAGCATGCCGAAAGAGTGTGGAGTCTAAGAATATTGGTCTACAGACTTTATTTCTGCAAAGATATAATTTAAAAAACTATTACTTCTATAGAAAATCCATTCTTCTTTCTGGTTTATTTTATCTTTCTTATTTAATATTAAAATCAGATCAATTTTTAGTATGAAGGTCATATGTGCCTTATGTTGCCCTGTCTTCATTAGTTCTTCTGTGTAAATGACATATGAATGAGAATGCCTTTAAACCTCAGAACTGTGCTTGAAGTGGTGATCTTGTTTTTTTATCACAAGCTCTAAAAATTGTGTCAACACTTTCCTATGGTTTCCAATTGTACTAAAGTGGAGAGCCTCAATTATGTTAAAATTGCCTTCCAGTTCACTTTATTTCAATTCATCTATTGACCATTATGGTTAGTGGTTGGAGATGCGTAGATGAAAAAGCATTGCCTTTCCAGCTGTCTTTCAAGAGGCTGGTGAGTAAAGGATGATTGCCATCTGACGTGATAAGAAATGAGATAGGAAGGTGTAGAGGAAATGAGGAAGGCACAGAAAACTGGAACCTACTAACACTTTCCAGGACAAAACTTGAACAGATGACCCAGATTCCTGAGTGTTGGGTTTTCTCATAGTCAGCATCTTAGCCATTACCTCTAGTAAATTTAGACACACAGATTGACTGAGTTTACTTACATAAATTTATCTGTCATTTCCATGATTGTTCCCTTTTTGGATAGCAAAGAAGAGAAGGAAGACTGTTTTCATTGGTTTGTATAATGATGACTCATGAATAGCTGACATCACTTTATGAATGAACAGTACTGGCATATTTGCATGACAACCTGTGTGTTTATGTGCAGAGCATATTGGTTTAAAATTAGTCTATATTTGTGGCTTTGTAGTGCTGCTGTTGCAGTCTTTCTGCTCCTTAGGTCAGCTGGGTCCAAGCTATTGTCTCACAACCAGGAAGAATTAGGCAGGTGTGCATGGGAGAATGAGTGGTGTAGAATTTATTAAGCCAAAGGGAAGCTCTCAACAAAGAGGGGAAGCAGGGTTGGGAGGTGTTTCCCCTACCCAAAGGCGGGAAAGCCCCCCATGTGACTGGGTCCAAGGCCCTTTATAGACTCAGAATGTGAAGTGCATGCTGATTGGTTTGTGAGTATGCACAAGCATAGCAAAGCAAAGACAACACACAAAGCTGGACATGATAGTGTAGAAAAACCATTTAGGAAAGGGTAGGTATTTGTAAAATAGGTGAAGGGTGGGAACCAATCAGAGAAAAGCACATCGAACAGGAAGACAAGTTCTCAATCTGGTCCGAGGATTTAACTTGTAGCTTGGCTTTCAGGGTTTAAACTGTCTTTGGCTTGGAGGTTGGGTTTCACCAGGGACCTGCTCCTATCTGCCTAGGCATTTGGCTGCCTCCTGCCATTCTCATTTTCCCCCTCTGAAGACGTACACCTAACTGCCATTAGAATAGGGACAAAGACAGATCTTAACTGTTTTCCTGCTGACAGGAGACACTGTTTTGGGAAAACATCAGTCAGATCTCTCTCAGAGGCCTATCTAAGGGTCCCCAGTAAAACAGAGCCATTGTTTGAGGCTCTGGTTTCATGACTCTTTGGAGTTTGATGGCCTGAAGTTGAGAAAAGACAAACCAGGTTATTAGAAGACATGTATCAAAAGGAAACAAGGGGGTAAGCCAAGCATGGGGCTTGACTTTGGTTAGCTCCATTGGTCTTATTTTCCCAAACAAAGAAACCTCTGGATTATGAGCACCCTACCTGGCAGGATTTGCAGGATAATTGGCCAAAACGAGAATATTGATCTAGATTTTTACATTACCCATCCCTTTTGTTTCTTCTGAACTACAGCCAGAAATCACTGGTTGGTTCACAGAAATAAGCAAGGTTAGTTTAAAAGGTAGGCAAAAACTTAAAAACAACTAATGAAACTAGAATTTAATTACAAGTATATGATAAGATTTGAAACATAATTTTTCTCCCTCCAGTCCTCATTTTTATCAAAACAATACCCTCAAATACCTATGAGTTGGGTAAATTCTTCTCATCTTGTGGTCTCAAGATAGCATGGGGCTGCTGGGCCTGTTAGAAAGTGACATTCCTTACTCACCACAGGTTAGGAACCCTGTACAGTGACTGTGTTGATAAGGTATGAAGCCAATTTTCCCAAGGGGTTTTTATTGGCTCTGCAAGTCAAGCTGGATTCCGTAAAGGGAAGCACACTCTCATAGTCAAAGTCTTGGTAAAACAACCAGTTTCTTCAATTGTGTCCTGTTGCGAAAGAAAATAGATTCTTATTGCACTGATGCAAATAACCATATTGCCACAAGTTAAGAATACTCACAAATAGTTTCCAAATTCTGGAGAAGCCAGACAGAGAGAAACAAATATGCTCCAAATTTTATTCACAGGATTAAACCTTGTTAAAAGCTATAGATAGCTCAAAAAAGTTTCCTTGGCTCTGATAAACAAAAGAAAGATCAGCAGTGTTTTAAGCAAAAAGTTAAAAAGTATTACTTCAGTATTCTGTTAGTTCAGTCCATTCAGTTAACTCTTATTCTGCTTGATATTCATGAGCGTTTCAGCTCTTCAAGAGTACTGTACATTTTTTCTTTGTTCCATTGTCACAATCTCCAAAGATATCAGAAATCTGTGTTTAAGAGCACCTGTCAAAGTCCTATAGCTTATTATAATCCAACTTTTGGAAATAATCAAAGCAATACAACAATTGTCTATGAATGACAAAATATCAGGGTAGTTATAGTCAAAAAAATGATTGACAAAGAAGACTTTTACTCTTTTGCTGGTATGTCAGGCTTCTGGGTTCCCTTACCCCAAGCTCAGTTTTAAGCCAAGTAGTTTAAGGTGCAGAGAAAGTAACTTTTCCCAGTTTGGAGGATGCATCCAAGGAGAGGATTCTGTGCTATGGAGACACAATTACCCATCTGCAAAGAGAGGACAGAGGAGGAAAATGAGAAAGAAGGCTTTTTTTTTTGTTTTTTTTTTAAAAGGAGTCTCAGTGATTCAAGAAGCATTCAAGAGAGAAGTACAGACTGAAGATGATTGGTTACCCATTTAGAAAGAGGGGAACAAGGCACCCCTAGTTCTTTTCTCTTCCCAGTGAATACTCACAGTACATGAGGGACAGAAAGAAGAGGCATCCATGGGTGCCAGTGCAGCTTTCACCCAGGTTAACAGGAGGCCTAGAGGGTGGGAATTATCTGCGTTTACCACATGCTGCCTTTCCTTCATGCTGTCAGTAACCTTTGAGTTCCTCAGACTTCATTTATGCCATGGATACTAGCATGACCTCTATCCATGAAATGAGGGATGCTAATTGGCAGGAATCAGTTATGCTTACCCGCACCATGCCCCTTGACTTCTGTTGTTGTCTGCCTCTGGATCCCTCAATCCAGTTTTTCTTACTAGGGCTTCAACTCAAAGCTTGGAATTGAGTTTGGGGCAAGAAGGTTCCTCAGGAGGGCTCATGGGCTCATTAAGTTCCAGGTTGCCCTTGCCAGACTGCAGCCAGCAGCTGGCAGAGTCACTCCTCCACTGCTTCCTTATCATAAGTCAAATGCTAAGGTAAAGCTGTGGAGCTGGGTCCTCCTCAAACAAGGGAGAGAAAAGGGCATCCCATGAATTGGGGTCCTGGCCTAGTAAAATGCCATTCAAAAAGAGAAAACCTCTCACATAGAAAAGCTCCCTGTATCTGTTAACTCCTGACATGTTGGAGAAAAGAAAAAAAAAAGCTTAAGTGCAGGGTGGGGAAGGTTCCTGGGAGGAAAAAAACTCTTGCTCTATGCAAATGGGTTCCTTCAACAAGGGAAAGTCTCTTAATTGCTGTACCCTCCTTGCCTCTAAGAACAGACAGAAATCACTTTGTTCTGAACTGCATATCTGATGGCTGGGCCAAATGCTCAATCTACTTAGTAATATCTCTACAATTTGCAGCAACACGCTTCATGTTGTAAAAGAAGAAACTGGTGCCATGACAGCCTTGAAGAAGAAAAATGCCATAGAAAAGTCTGGACTGGAATAAGGCTGACATTCCCAACCCCTCAGAGCGATGTGGGTCAGGGGGTGTCAGGGTCCTCTCCAGCATCCTGCCCTCTGTAGCTGCATCATTCATTCTTAATTGGCTCACGAAAGGTTCAGTGTTTCATCTACCTTCAGAAAAATATCTGAGGACAAGAAGGCTCGGAAACAAATGTGAAAGAGGATTTGGGTCCACATTTACTCACCCTCCAGGTAGTCCCATACTGGCCACCAAAATGTCATGGTCTTTCTGCTCTTTAGCTCAGCGAGGTCCAAGTTCTTGTCTCACAACCAGGAGTAATTAGGTGCACAGACATTGAAGAGTGAGTGGGGTGGAATCTATCAAGCGAAAGAAAACCTCTCAGCAAAGAGGGGACACAGTGGGGTGGTTCCCCTGTTCAAAGGTGGGAAAGTCCCCGATATGCCTGGATCCGGGTTTTTTTTTTTTTTTTTTTTTGAGACGGAGTCTCACTTTGTCGCCCAGGCTGGAGTGCAGTGGCACGATCTCGGCTCACTGCAAGCTCCGCCTCCCAAGTTCACGCCATTCTCCTGTCTCAGCCTCCCAAGTAGCTGGAGATCTGGGGCCTTTTATGGTCTCAGAATGTGGAGTGCATGCTGATTGGTTTGTGAGTATGCAGAAAAGGTTAAAGCAAAGAAACCACTCAAAGGTGGGCATGTCAGTATAAAAAACCAATTAGGAAAGGGTAGGTATATATAAAAATAGGTGAAGGGTGGGGACCAATCAGAGGAAGGTGCACCAAAGGGAAAGACAAGTTCTCAATCGGTCTGAAGATTTAACCTGTAGCTTGGCTTTCAGGCTTTAAACTGTCTTTGGTTTGGAGGTGGGCTTTCACTGGGGACCTGCCCCTATCTGCCTAGGCATTTGGCTGCCTCCTGCTGCTCTTGCTGCTTTTTCATAAATTCTGTGAAGAGTCAAACATTTTAGTTCATCTAATTCCAATTATTAAATAACCATGTTATTTTGCTCCTGCATTACCAAGTGGAAATGGTTTTTCAGAAAACAAACCAGTATCCTAAATTGCTTACTGAAGCAATTATCTGGAAGGGCAGACTTAGGTAAAATTAAGTGACTAGAATAAATTAGGACAAACTGACCCCAAATTAGAATTTTAATTCTGATTTGCCCAGTTGCAGAATTAAGCATCCTATATGCTAAAGACGGATACAGAAAGCATAGGTTTTGATAAAGTCAAGAATGGGGCCTAGTTAAATACATAAAATGTTGCTCAACTTCATTCATAATAATGTTAAATGACCCTAAAATGCCATTTCTGGCCTATCATATTGACAACATATGAAACAGTGTAAACTCATGCATTTCTTTAAACAAAATATTTTCTATTACTCGTCACTGAAAGAAATCTAGAAACAAGTAAAATAGCTGACTCTGTAATAACTAGGTCAGAAATATACATATTGATCCAGGAATATCTTGTTATAGCTAAAACCAAGAAACATAGTGAAGATTGCTTTGGATAATATCAAAAGGGCTTGAGAGCCAACTTGAAGATGCTCCCATTGGACAATTTAAAAATAGAAAAGAATAATAACTACAACAGATTAAACACATCACATGTATTTAAACTCATGATTTACAAATGATACTGAATAAAGTACTAATTGGTCACTTTTTGAAGAAGCTAAGGAATTAACTCATTACCTTTGACTTCACTATTTTTCACAGTAATGAATGTTCATCTTTCCTTTCCAATACACATAGTACTCAGGATATCTAAATAGTTAATGAAGCAAAGTTTTTTGTTTATTAATAAATTAGAAAGAAAAGATACAATTAGAAAAAAATTATTCTATCAAAACGTTAAAGAAAATAAAAGACCTAGGAGACAACCTTCAATGACAGCAAAACAACCCTCAAGGATGGCTAAAGAATAATAGGTAAAAAATGATGAGAGAATTTATAATAAATGGGTCAGGCTGACTATGTTGGAACCAAGTAATAAATTGGTCCATTGTAAAAAAAATAGAGTTATACCAGACATAACATAATAATACTGGATGGATGTATACAACATTGTCCATAAAATATTCATGGCCAAATAAATATACCAACACATGACACTTGAATTTAATCAACTTTTTAGATGAGCACTTTCTAATAGAATTTTTTGTAATGATGGAAATGTTCTATATCAATGATGTCAATACAGTAGGCCATTAACCACATATATTATTGCACACTTGAAATATAGCTGATTAGTGAGAAATTGAATTTTTATTTTGATTTAATTCATTTGTGTTTAAATTTAAAAGTCACATGTTTAGTAGCTACTGCACAGGAGAGTGCAACTGGATCTAAATACAGTCAAAGGGCAGAATGGCAAGGTAAATGATACCAGGGAAAATCAGTCACCAAAATCTAGGCTATGAGAACTACTATAGGGTAAATAGTCAACTTTTTTCAACAAATTACCTAAAAAGGGGCAAAGGGCACAGGATGAGATTAGATACTAGCAAATGTATAGGAGATGCGGTAAGAAGAATAATAGTCCCCAAAGATATCTACATACTAATCCTCAGAACTCATGAATATGTTACATTGGCAAAAGAGCCTTTGTAGATATTAAACCACAGATCTTGAAATGAGAAGATCTGAAATGAGTATCCTGGATTATGCAGGTGAATTTAATGTAATTAAAAGTATCATTGTAAATGAAAGATGGAGGTAGGAGAGTCAGAGATGGAGACGTGATGAAGGAAGCAGAGGTGGAAGTGATGTGGTTGTTGAGATTGAAAGCAGCAGGGTGCTATAAGCCAAAAAATGCAGGCAGTTTCCAGAAGCTGGAAAAGCAAAAGAAATGAAATCTCCCCTCGAACTTCCAGAAGGGATGCAGCTCTGCCAATAGCTTGATTTTAGCCCAGTGAGACTCATTTCAGACTTCCAGTATTCAGAACTTAAGATAATACATTTGTGTTGTTTTAAGGCATTATGTTTGTGGTCATTTGTTACAGTAGCAATCAGAAATCATACAGGAGACATATGAATCAAATGCAATGTGTGGATTTCATTTGCATACTGATTTCAACAAAATGTGCTAAGGAATTTACAGAACAGTCAACAACTCCATCCTAAAGTAAATGACAGGAAAGGAATAGTTTGACAATTCACCTCAGTGTGCACAATTTTTTGAAACCAACCAATCAGCATCAGCCCCTTGCAAATTAGGAACAGGCTCACTCCAATAGCATGCCTATGAGTGTCAACCAACCCATGAGTGTCAACCAACCCATGAGTGTCAGCCAACCCACGAGTCTCACCCAAGTAACATATTCCATAAATTATGTCAATCTACTTACCATTCTTAAAGTCTGCCAAACCATGCTTCCCATAACTCCACTCTTATCTGATATAATACTAGCAGTCTACCCTGCTAGGTGAAATGATCAGACAAGCATAATTATTCTTAACTGTAACAAGCAATAAATTCCTCCATTTCTTTTTATTTCAGGCATGGATGGGTGTTTACATCATTTTTTACAACAGTGGAGTTTGCACTATTGCTTTGAAAATCCTTTCTTGACGGCATTCCAGGCACACATTAGGAACAGACAGTCCACCCACCAGGCACGTTTACTTCTTGTGCCAGAACTCCATCTGTATTTCGAAACTGCTGGTAAGTTAGCTGGTTTCAACAAAATTATGATCTTTGCCTAATTTATTTGAGTTCTCATTACTGGATTTATTTTGTTTTCCTAGGATTTGTAATCAATTAGATATTTGTGTAAGACATTGCTTTAAGGTAATAGTGATGCAGGACAGGCAAGCCCCCAAATTGGGGCTTAGCCCAGGAGGGTTCTTGGCTTTGCCCAGGGAAGAATTCAAGGGCAAGGCAGTGTTGTTAAACAGCAACTTTCATTGATGCTGCAGTGCATGGCAGCAGCAGAGGTACTGCTCCTTGCAGAAAAAAGCTACCTCATAGGCAGCGTGCCCAGAGTAGCAGTTCAGAGGCAGTTCTGAACTCATATTTATACCCACTTATATCCACAATTATATGCACATTAAGGGTAAGTTTATGCAGAAATTTCTAGAAGGAGGGTGGTTAACTTCTGGGTTGTCAGGTCATTGCCATGGAAAGGGATGGAAACTTCCAGATGTTGCCATGGCAACGGTAAACTGACATGGCATACTGGTGGGCATGTCTTTTGGGGAGATGCTTTCACATTGGACCTCTTTTAGCTGGTACTCAATTTGGTCTGGTGTTCAAACCCTGCCTCTGGATTCTAGCCTGCCTCCTACCTCAATAGGAACTAGCTCTTTCTATAATTAGACCTCTTTAGTAATGTACCACTGATAAGTAATTTTATCTAAATATTAATATATTAGCCTTTTTGTTTTGGAGATATAATATTTGTTAAATATCTTTAAAATTAACCTGATTATTATTCTGCTATTTGCTTTTCTTTTGCTGTTGCTCGTTTATATGGGCAAAGTCTTATTTCATGTTGTTTTTGTTTCTCCCGGATTGCTTATTTCCATTGAGTATACAATGTAGTGATCCAGAGGGAATAGATAATGGCATTAAAAACTCTTGGTCTCCAATCAAATCCACACTGGCCCTGTGGTTTAAGAATAGGAGGTCCATTAGATTGCTAACATTTTGTGGAAAATCTACTGGTCAAACTTTGCTTTGATCTCATACAAAACTTCATGAGGGCACTCCCTTGTTTTGCTGGTTTATGAAGGAACGTCACTCTGCTTAGTCTGCATTCCAAGATCCATAATTGTTGAGTTATTGATTTTATAGCCCCTTCCTAACCTTTGCTTGGTGAAGGAACCCACGACACTATTCATTAGCCCATCTATTGACAACCATAGTAACATGATTTTCTTATTCTGGGATTTATGTATCTCAGTCTCCACCTCCTCCAAGAAGAACTCTTGCTATGTAAACAAATTTGCACTAAAATTTAATTATTGAACTTTCTTTAGTACAGAACAAGACAAAATTGTCATAGAGTAACAATGATCATCATGGAAAACATTTTTTGACTTATAAAAATCAATAAATCAATACATTTAAGCAGGCCTTTATAAAAATGAGGCAATACAACATCTAACAGTCAATATCAGCTTCTTTAATTGGTGTGTTGAAGACTCAGACAAAATTTTAACTCCAAGAGAATTTCTTTCAAGTATTTTTTAATCTAGTAAAACTGATCCTCATTTTTTTCCCTTTCTCTTACCTGTGCTCTAAATGAGCTTCCTTCTCTTTAGCATTTTAAGAAAAATAAATAAATAAATAACATTCTAAAATTGTTAGACCAGAGACCTACAGGAATTCAGATATATAGAAATAGAGTTTAAAAACCTGGCTGGAAACAAATTAGGAGTTATAATTAAGAATTTTTCTAAACACAAGGAAGTTAGAAAGAAATGCGACGCAGATCAATATTGAATGGATTTTGTTAAATGCTTGCGTATTGTCCTGAACTACAGATCTGTACCAACTGTTTTAAGTAATTGTAGCCCTTTAGACTGGAGAAATACTTAAAAGCAACAGAGTAGAAAAAATAAGGCTTGCATAACGTAGCTATGGAAAAGAAAAGACCAAAAAAAGATTTTAAAAGTCTTTATTTCAACGTTATATTAGCTATAATTAAAAATTAAAATAAGGATTAAAATAGAGTTCAGGAACTTTCAAACAGTATTCTGGGTACATCCAAAAGTGGAATTAAGGGAACCCATGTTCGCTCTTTCTTTCTTTTTTTTTTTGTAAATGTGATTAACCTTGAATTATTAAATTTAATAGGAAGAAATAAATTTATATGTGAAACTACCAATTTATAAAATGTTTACTGTGTTTCCAGGTATTTTCTGAGTGTGTTAAATATTAAACAAGCTAGAAATCAATATGATAATACCTCCCTAGATAAAAGTGACCACTGAACTGAAAACAAAACCAAAAAGTCTTTTAATAATTGGTAGCCTGGTCGGGCATGGTGGCTTATGCTGTAATCGCAGTACTTCGCGAGGCCAAAGCAGGAGGATTTCTTGAGGTCAGGAGTTCGATTCCAGCATGGGCAAAATGGTGAAATCCTGTCTCTAAAAAAATTATAAAAATTACCCAGGATGGTGGCACAAGCCTGAGGTCCCAACTACTTGAGAGGTTGAAATAGGAGGATGGCTACAGCCCAGGAGACAGAGGTTGCAGTGAGCTGAGATTCTGCCACTGCACTTCAGTCTGGGCAACACAGCAAGACTGTCTCAGGAAAAATAAATAGATAAATAAAAAGGATTGGCAGCGAAAATTGTCTTCTTTGGGTTCTCTCTTTGTCTAACTCTAGGTGTCAACTATGTAAATTAGGCTCATTCCACCTCCCTGCACATGGATTTTTTTCATTACATAGGGTGTGGATCATGGACACCCTCAAAACTGTGTCATGTCTGGCAGCAATCAGTTATCAACTTGATCGAGCCCATGAAGTGGTTCAAATTGACCCCATGTCAGTAATGTGTCTACTGTTAGCCTAATCATTGTAAATTAGAACAGAAAATATGATGGTAATATCTGTATCATATGATAAGAGATTGACAATTAAAGCTAAAGATTAGAGCAATTTGACAATTAAAGGAAAGATATTGGGAAAACCAACCCATATGTCTTCATGTAAACTCTTGGAGCCCTGTCCTTCCATTCGTAACACAAGGATAATAATATCTGCTTATCTGTGTCACAGTTAGAGAAAATATATGTGAAACATGTGGAACATAATTTTACCTCAATAAGAGAGAGCCATATAAACTTTATTATTATCATTTTTTTGTTACTATAGTTATATGAGATTTCAAAACTCTATATTTCGTAGTTTGTGTTACTATTTTCCACACTAGAAACATAAACATGTGTTTATAGTAACACACACAGTTTTTAAACATAAACTCACAGCAACTTCGTGAGTATTAAAAAGTAAAATTAAACATTATATGGT
This sequence comes from Pan paniscus, assembly GCF_029289425.2. NCBI lineage: Eukaryota > Metazoa > Chordata > Mammalia > Primates > Hominidae > Pan > Pan paniscus. The sequence goes on along the minus strand of NC_073262.2, from coordinate 111,623,242 downwards.
GGAGATTTTAAAATGAAAAATTGCTTTCAAAATTTTTAATGGTATGTAAAGTTACTCTGAGGAGACATGGTCAGTAGCATAATAAATACTGCAACGCTGTCTTCCACAGTGGTTAAACTAAATTACATTCCCACCAACAGTGTAAAAGCATTCCTATTTCTCCACATCCTCTACAGCATCTGTTGTTTCCTGACTTTTTAATGATTGCCATTCTAACTGGTGTGAGATGATATCTCATTGTGGTTTTGATTTGCATTTCTCTAATGACCAGTGATGATGAGCTGTTTTTCATATGTTTGTTGGCCACATAAATGTGTTCTTTTGAGAAGTGTCTGGTCATATCCTTTGCCCACTTTTTGATGGGGTTGTTTCTTTTTTTCTTTTACATTTGTTTAAGTTCTTTATAGATTCTGGATATTAGCCCTTTGTCAGATGGATAGATTGCAAAAATTTTCTCCCATTCTGTACATAGCCTGTTCACTCTGATGATAGTTTCTTTTGCTGTGCAGAAGCTCTTTAGTTTAATTAGATCCCATTTGTCAATTTTGGCTTTCGTTGCCATTGCTTTCGGTGTTTTAGTCATGAAGTCTTTGCCCATGCCTATGTCCTGAATGGTATTGCCCATGTTTTCTTCTAGGGTTTTTATGGTTTTAAGTCTTATGTTTAAGTCTTTAATCCATCTTGAGTTAATTTTTGTATAAGGTGTAAGGAAGGGGTCCAGTTTCAGTTTTCTGCATATGGCTAGCCAGTTTTCCCAGCACCATTTATTAAATAGGGAATCCTTTCCCCATTTCTTGTTTTTGTCAGGTTTGTCAAAGATCAGATGACTGTAGATGTGTGGCATTATTTCTGAGGCCTCTGTTTTGTTCCATTGGTCTAAATATCTGTTTTGTTACCAGTACCATGCTGTTTTGGTCATTGTAGCCTTGTAGCATAGCTTGAAGTCAGGTAGTGTGATGCCTCCAGCTTTGCTCTTTTTGCTTAGGAGTTTGTTGACTATACGGGCTCTTTTTTGGTTCCATATGAAATTTAAAGTAGTTTTTTTCTGCTTCTGTGAAGAAAGTCAATGGTAGCTTGATGGGGATAGCATGGAATCTATAAATTACTTTGGGCAGTATTGCCATTTTCACAATATTGATTCTTTCTACCCATGAACATGGAATGTTTTTCCATTTGTGTGTGTCCTCTTTTATTTTGTTGAGCAGTGGTTTGTAGTTCTCCTTGAAGATGTCCTTCACATTCCTTGTAAGTTGTATTCCTAGGTATTTTATTCTCTTTGTAGCAATTGTGAATGGGAGTTCACTCATGATTTGGCTCTCCGTTTATCTGTTATTGGTATATAGGAATGCTTGTGATTTTTGCACATTGATTTTGTATCCTGAGACTTTGGTGATTCCTCAAGGATCTAGAACCAGAAATACCATTTGGCCCAGCAATCTCATTACTGGGTATATATCCAAAGGATTATAAATCATTCTACTATGAAGACACATGCACACATATGTTTATTGCAGCATTGTTCACAATAGCAAAGACTTGGAACCAACCCAAATGCCCATCAATGATAGACTGGATAAAGAAAATGTGGCACATATACACCATGGAATACTATGCAGCCATAAAAAATGATGAGTTCATATCCTTCGCAGGGGCATAGATGAAGCAGGAAACCATCATTCTCAGAAAACTAACACAGGAACAGAAAACCAAACACTGCATGTTCTCACTCATAAGTGTGAGTTGAACAATAAGAACACATGGACACAGGGAGGGGAACATCACATATTGGGGCATTTCAGGGAGTGGGAGCATAGGGGAGTGATAGCATTAGGAGAAATACCTAATGTAGATGATGGGTTAATAGGTGCAGCAAACCATCGTGGCACATGTATACCTATGTAACAAACCTGCACGTTCTGCACATGTATCCCAGAACTTAAAGTATAATAATAATAAATAAATAAATACCCTTAAAAAAAAGAATACTGTAACGAAGTCAGAAAATTTCAAATTCTTTCTTTACATTTATTTGCTTTGATCTTGGGGAATTTATTTAACTTTCCACTCTTGAAGTTTTTATGAATTATAGTTCCTACTTACTTTGTGGGGTGGTTGAAAATATAAAAAGAGAAAATACATAAGAACTGAAAACTTGGAGATACACAAAATGTCATCTAGTCCAATATGTGAAAAAGATATTAAAAAGAATATTTGTTGCTGAGCACGGTGGCTCACACCTGTAATTCCAGCACTTTGGGAGGCCAAAGCGGGCAGGTCACTTGAGGTTATGAGTTTGAAACCAGCCTGACCAACATGGTGAAAAACAACAACTAGCTGGGCATGGTGGCAGATGCCTGTAATCCCAGCTACTCAGGAGGCTGAGGCAGGAGAATTGCTTGAACTCAGGAGGCAGAGGTTGCAGTGAGCCAAGATCACGCCACTGCACTCCCACCTGGGTGACAAAGTGAGACTCTGTCTCCCCCCGCCCCCCCAAAAGAAAGAAAGAAAGGGAAAGAAAAAAAAGAATATTTGTAATGGACGTCTCAACAATGGATTGCATATTTCTCTCCACCAGCATAGTCTATAAAATAGTCTAAAAGTAGTCTATAAAATAGACTAAAAAAGAATGTATAAGGTGGTTTCTCTTGTTAACTCACTTGTTACAAGATGAGAGAACATTGATTTATGATATGGAGAGTAAAGTAGGCTTCTGAAATGATTCTTTGTACTCCCTCTCTATTCATCTCAATGTCTTTGTTATTGTTTTCTCTTCCTCCCATTCAACCTCCAATTACAAAATGGCTGTTTATGACCACTTTGGAAAATGATTATTTTTCTCATCTCCAGAGCCCCCGTAAGCAAGCTCACTAGTTTTAAGACCTAAGTCACAATTTTTATCAATTTATCTTTAACTGTAATCATAAATTGGCTCCTTAACTTCAGGTTCACAGGTTACCTGCCAAATATTTGAAGTATACCTTTAATGATGATGATGGTGGTGATAATGATGATGATGACAACGACGAATATTTAATGGATGGCAAATGTATACAAAATATACAATGTTATAAGCACTCTGTATGTATTATCTAATTCAACCCTGACATCTAGTGAGTAGTACATATTATTTTTTCCATTTCACAAGTGAAGAAATGTGATATTAGAAAAGTAAGATAATTTCCTAAAGTTATAAAGCTAGTAAGTTGTGGATCCACACTGTGAACAGATGTATTCAGCCTCTGGAACCTGAGCTTTTGGTCACTGTGCTACACTCAGATGTCCCATATGTTCATTGTTATTGTTATGTCTCCCTTGAGCAATTCTCTACATTTTATAGATTGTTGGACAATATTTACTAATTGTAATGTGTGTGTGTGTGTGTGTATGTGTCTATGTACAGGAGAGATATTTGTCTGTAATGTTTTCTTTCATTTTTCTGAATTAGGTTTCAGAATTAAGATAATACTAACCTTCTACAGAAAAGGGAAGAGTGTGCCATTCTCCTTCAATTTCTGAAAGAGTTTTTATAAGAATGGTATCTTTTTTTCATAATGATCTGGTAGAATACACCAGTGAAGCCATCTAATCCAGGACAATTCTTTGGGGGAAGGTGTTTCACTTAGAAAGCAGTTTTCTTAATTGAGACCAAGTTTTTCCACTTTTCTCTTTCTTCTTATGTTAATTTTGGTAAGCTATGTTTGTCCATTTTATCTATTTTTTCAAATTCAGCATAAAAGTGTTTCTTATATGGGCTTATTACTTATTTATTGTTTGAAGATCTTTGGTGATGTGACTTTTTTCTTTCCTTATACTCATTCTTAAAAATGTTTGCAGTTTTTCCCCCTCTCTTTCCTGTATAGCTATAATCTTATCAATTTGTCTTTTTTGACTACTGATTTTTCCTATTGTCTCCTTTGACTGCTGATTTTTCCTATTGTTTGCCATTTTCTATTTCTTGATTTATATCATATTTATATATTTTTGTTCTTCTGTTTGCTTTGAGTTTATTTTGCTCTTTTATTTTCTTACATTGCAGCCACAGATCACTATTAGGTTACTATCTGTTCTAATATAGGCATTTAGTGCTATAAATTTTCTTCTAAGCACTGCTTTAGCTACTCCTATGATTATTGATCTGCCATATTTTCATTATCATTTAGTTTAAAATATTTTCTGATTTATCTTCAGATTTCTTCTTTGACTCAATGATTACTTAGATTATTTGTTAGCATTTCTATTTCCTTAATCGTCCTGGAGCCAGATATGCCTAGTGCATCTTGGAAATAGCTTGGACCTCATAGAGGGCCCATGGTAAGTAGATAAATTAGGCCCTGGGAAAGCCTTTGAGTTCTAGTCTATGCTTACTACTGCATGAAAAATAGCCAGTCTGAGTCTTAATTATGGCTTCAGCAAGAATATTTCTAATGAACACTGTGTAAGTAAGATTCTCTTTTAATCTTATCTCCAATTTTCCAATTCTGTCTATATGCACTCAACAGTGCAAGAAGACACTCTCCAAGAGAAATTCAAGGCCATAAAAGAGCACATAAAATATCACAAGTAGCATGTGTTTTGGAGGCAGCTTCAATCTTAGCATTTCCTAAAGTAGAATTTTCTGTACTTGGCCCAAAGAATCAGTAATACATTCAGTTAATTACAAAGTAAGATGCATTAGACAACTAATATGAAAAAGAAGGAAAGTCACTATCTGTATCTATATATGTATATTTATGTAAGTAAATATGTATATATATTTTACATATTTTAATGACATAATGTGTATCAAGATTGACTATTCTACTATACTACTTATTTCTGATCTAGTCACAGGTACACTGTAGAGCCAAAGGGCCATTTCATCTTTTTCTTCATATTAGAGTCTTTCTAAAGGATAAGTGTTATGGACTGAATGTATTCTCCCAAAAATCAGATGCTGAAACTTAATCCCCGGTGTGATGGTATATGGATATAAGGCTCAGAGAGGTAATTAGGTCATAAGGTAGCACCCTCATAAATGGGATTAGTGCCCTTATAAGTTGAGATCAGAGAGTTAATTTGCTCTCTTCCTACCATGTGAGGATACAATGAGAAGTTGGCAGTCTGGAACCTGGAGGAGAGTCCTTATCAGAACCTAACCCTGCTGGCAACCTGATCTCAGAGTTCCGGTCTCCAGAAATGTGAGAAATAAATTTCTGTTGTTTATAAGCCACACAGTCTAAGGCATTTTGTTATAGCATCCCAACTAAGACAAGAAGAAATTGGACATTTATAGGAACCTTTTACAATACTTTGTTAGTAAAACTCCCTCAGTTGAAAATGAAAAAATCAGCCGGGCGTGGTGGCTCACGCCTATAATCTCGGCACTTTGGGAGGCCGAGGTGGGCGGATCATGAGGTCAGGAGATCGAGACCATCCTGGCTAACACGGTGAAACCCCGTCTCTACTAAAAATACAAAAAAATTAGCCGGGCGTGGCGGCGTGCGCCTGTAGTTCAAGCTGCTGGGGAGGCTGAGCAGCAGAATGGCGTGAACCCAGGAGGAGGAGCTTGCAGTGGGCCGAGATCACGCCACTGCAGTCCAGCCTGGGTGAGAGAGCAAGACTCCGTCTCAAAAAAAAAAAAAAAAAAAAAAAAAAAAAAGAAAGAAAGAAAGAAAGAAAATGAAAAAATTCCCATGTAGCTTAAAATAAGAAGGTAATTGGTTGGCTTTTATAAGGGGAAAATCCAAAGGACTGAGCTAGCTTCAGAATTGGCTGAAACCTGAAGCCCAAATAAAATAAACAAGTATCTGGCTCTCTCCTTTCATCAGCTCTGCTGAACATAGGGTGGCGTCGTTCTTAGGCAGGCTACCTCCTTAGGGAGGCAGAGGAGGCCCCAGCAGGCCTAGGCTCTTAAATAATTCACTTTTCATTTCCAGTGAAATTGAGTTTCTTCTCTAATAGTTTTGTCAGAAAATCCCAAATAAGATTTTGATTATCATATCTCTGGTTCTGTGAACACTTTATGGTGAGAACATACATGTAATGGGTTTCCCCCTAGCAAAAAAGAATTCATGTCAAAAGAATGAAGAATGAATTCTGGGCAGACAAAATAAACAGATGCCATCTAAAAATGCTTATCCTGTTTCCTTCAAAATTGTAATGCACAGTATGAAGGATTATTTCAATGACAAGGAGTCCAGCCTTATAGAAAGAGAGAAACAGCTACTGTGGCTGTCAGAATAATCAGTATTCCAGGGTTATTTTTCCTTGTAACTTCTGTTAACCGGTCTTCCTCGCTAGAATATAAATTTCGCCTACGTAAAGATTCTGAATATTAGTCCTCAGCCCAGTAAATAAGTTGACATTTAATATTTAATTTGAATTAAATATTTAATACATGTCAATATTTGTTATCACTTGTAGATACAGACACTATCATATCATTCCAGAACTTAAGCTCCAAACATTTTGTGAAAATAATTATTCAGTTATTATTGTTGGGATTATTAACAGTGATAATCCATTAAATTTATTTTTACTTTACTGATTTCCAAATGGGTCCATATACTTGATCTCTTTTGGCCTCTTAGTAATCTTGTGTTTTTAAAGGGTCATGGGTAATGCACCTGCCAAAGGGTATATCATTACATGTCAGAATTGGTTCAAGGTTTACATCTTGATTTTCCCATATTTATTCCTCCTATCTGTGCTGATTCTTCTACGTTATGTGTAGGATGTGGCAGCATGGGAGCCCAGGACATTTAAAAGTGAATAGGATTTGTAGCAGGGGGAAATGGGCAAAAGAGAAAAGCTAGTACAACAAAAGCAAATGTAATAAAGCCAACTCAATAACAACAATAAAACAAGCAATATAGCTGCAATAGCAATAAAACAGAATTTTAGACAAAAGAAATGGGTTCACATTTCAATTTCATTGGGCCCTGGTACTTTCTGGACATGTGACCTTGGTAAGTTAACCTTGGAAATTTGGTTTCAAGCTCTGTTGCAATCTGGTACAGCAAGAACATCTCACATTGTTCCGATCTAAAAATCCAATAGCCACAGACAGAAAGGGGAATAGAAAGATAAAAACAAATAAGATACCAGAGAATCAGCCTGGTCCGGATCACAGGTCATTTTGACTTACCTGTAACAATTTACAGAACCCATATGTAATTGACCAGCAATAAAGCCAAGATTCTTTAAACGTTAAATCTGTAAGAAAATTGTACACATAGCAGAAATGAAAATACAAGAGGCAGTTTCTTGCCTGTCAGGATATTCTCCTTAGCAGTTACTAAAATGTAAATAATCAATAAAAATTAATGAAACAAACGATAGACCGGTTAGGACCTCCATAATGATAGTGTGAAAAGCTCAGTAAACTCTCTAGTGAAACAATTATTTGACTGGTGAAAATTATATTTAAACACACACACACACACACACTCAGACACACACACACACACACACACACACACACACACACACACAGCCATTTAAAGTTTCTGGATTTGCCCCAAAGGCATACGGCAAATGAAGAAACATTTATTCAAGAACATCTACTAAATCTCAGTGAAAACAGAGTCAGTGACATTTGGGCTGTGATCTGCTCCCACATCCCTCTGCCAGCTTTATGGGATGGAAGCTCTGCTCCAGATGCTTTGTTCTCAGCAGGTACAGCCAAAAAAACAACAGCTCTTGCTAGCTCCTAATCTAGTGCTATGAATTTAGCCAGGAGGGAAGGTCATCACCATCTATTATCCTGCCTCAGTGCTATGTTGCAGAAGTCCTATCCCTGGCAGGTTTGACTGCATGAAATAGGTCTCCCTTCCCTGACACTGAGCTCCCCTTTTCCCCAACTCCTGCTCACAGGGTTAGGGCTCCGTTTCAGGAATGAAAGACCAAGAATACTGGGGCCTGATTGTTTCCATCCTAGCTTGCTCATATGTTCAAAATCCTAATGGAAACCAAGTCTAAATAATTAAAGGAAGGCATGACATCAAGAACTCATCAACTATAATATAAGTAGGTAGAAATTTTTTTTTAAGAATCATATAAAGATTCTGGAGTTTTTAAGTATAATAAAACAAGCAGTAAATTTAGGTTGGCAGAACACAGTCAGCAGACTTGAAGACAGATCAATAGAGGTCAAACAATCTAAAAATATACATAAGAGAATGAAGAAAACAGAGTCTCAAAAAATGTAGGAAATCGTTAAGCATACCCACATATATATAATGGGTATACCAGAATGAGAAGAGAGGGAGGAAGAGACTGAAACAATATTGAAAGAAATAATGATTGAAATTGTCCCAAATTTGCTGAAAAGCACACCTACACATCTAATCTACACATCTAAAAAGCTCAATGAACTCCCAGTTGGATGAACACAAAAGAAATACACCCAAACATACCATAGCAAACAATTTGAAACCAATGATAAGAGAAAATCTTAAAGCAAAAAAAGAAAAATGACTCATAAGTCATCACAAGGAGATCACAATAAGATTAACAACTGACTTTTCAGCAGGAACAACTGAGGATGAAAACCAGGGAAATGACACATTCAAAGTCCTGAAAGAAAAATAGCTGTCAGCTGAGAATTGTATATGCAGTAAAGCCACTTTTCAAGAGTAAAGATGAAGAAAAGACAGTCCAGATAAATAAAACCTAATAGAATTTGTTCCTAGAGGACTGTCGTTAAAAATAAACACTAAAGAAATTCCCTTATACTGAAGGAAATGACACAAGAAAATAATGTGAATCCAAACAAAAAAAGACCAAAGAGCCCCAGTAATTATGTCAGTAATAATGAAATATTGTGTATCTATATAGTTCACTATTTTTCTAATCTTAATTAATTTAAAAAACAGTTGCATGAAACAATGTCAAAAGATTTTATTGTCAGGCTATGAACTTTAGAAATATACTTAACAATAACACCACAAAGGAGAGAGGTGGTAATTATTTTGAAGTTAAAAAATAATACAGATGGTAATTATAATCTACAGGAAGAAATAAAGGAACCAAAACAATGGTACATAAAAAGGTTATTTTAAAAAAATTTATAAATTCATTTATGCTCTCTTTTAGTCTCTTAGTTTCTTTAAAAGATGTGAAACAATATAAAGTAATAATTATAATATTTAAAACATAAAAATGCATAAAACAATAATTATAACAATGTATTGTTGGGGTTGCAACACATAAAGATGTAATATGTAAACAAACAGCCCAAAAAGTTAGAGAAGGGCAATGGAACTACACAGGACTAAATTCTATATCTTAATAAAATTTAATTAATATACATTGGAAATAGATTCTGTAGAGTATATATGCCTATTGTAAGCCCTAAAACAACCACTAAAGAAATGATTTAAAAATATATATTCAAGAATCATTAAATAAATTAAATTGGTACCCTATGAAATATTTTAGTTAGAGAAAGAAGTAACATAGAAGGAAGAAAAATCCAAAATGGCCATTAGACATATAGAAAATAAAAGCAAGAGAGAAGACATAAATGCAACCATATCACTAAAAACATTACATGTGAACAGATTAAGCAATCCAATAAAAAGCTAGTCAGACTGAAGTTAAAAACAAGACCCAAGTATATGACATTTGGGGAAAACACACTTTATAATCAAAGATGCAAATAGGTTGAAAGTATAACAACAACAAAAAAAGAAAACAGATATACCATACAAGCAGCTGGAATGGCTTGTACTAGTATCAGACAAAATAGACTTTGAGCCAAAAATTGTTGTAAGAGATGGAGGGACATTTATAATGAAAAAGGTTTAGTCCATCAGGAATATGTAAAAATTATAAACATATGTGCACCTAACAACCAAAAATATGTGAAGCAGAAACTTACAGAATTGATGGGAGAAACAGACATTTCAATACAGTTGTGGACTTCAATTAAAAAATGGACAAATTTTGGCCACTATAAAGTGTGTTCAAGGGTGTCTGCTGGTTTTACCTGGCCAGCATTTCCCCCTTTCTAACTTTAATTAAATTATGCAAATTACACAACAATAAGGCCCTATACAATAAAAAGGTGAACATAGGGTCCAGCACCTTATCGTATCCCCACTTTTGTGGGGTAAGACTTCAGATTGGAGACAGCCATGGGTGAAAATACAACTTGTAATGCTGGGTAATTGGCTTAAAGCCTAATAATACATTTTATATTAAAATTTTATATTTAAATTTAAATTTTGTATCTAAATATGTTATAAATTTTTGTATAAAGCTAGGCTTTTAAGCCTAAATAGCCTAAATAGTTGTGTGAGCTTCAGGGGCACAAGGAACCCCAACAATGAATGAAAAATGCATATGTTTAACAATCATTTTTCTAAAGTAAGAGCTCATCTCTCAGACTCAAAGGTGTGCAGTTTAAGAATCACCAATGCAGTTTTATTTCTAGTAACATACTTCTCACAGAATGCTTCAATACCAAAACATTGTTTTTAATCAGCTAACTACACTTAGTAATCTTGTGTTGTGCCTAATACTAAAATATATTAATTTTAGTGTAACATGCAAGATTCCAAAATGTTTTTGTCTCCAGGTGAACAAGCTTCCATTTATCTGTGCTAAATTACATTTTAAAATTTCTTAGACTACTCAAAAAAAAATCTTTCACTTTCTTTCAACTTGTACTAAAATTGATAAATACCCCCAAATATCCTCTGCATCCTATTTAAACATTTCAGGCCCAGAGGATTAACGTTAAATAAAACCAATCTCTATGGTAATTCTATCGGTTTCCTCTCACTGGGACATATTGCTAGTGTTGGCTGACAATCAGTTGCCATGTGTACCTGAGATAAAGCCTTCCCTGACCACCACAGTCTGAAAAGATCGTTTTCTTATCTGAACTCTTAAAAAACTTACAGTTGGTGCCTCTCAATGGCAATTAATCATTTTCTGCTGTACTCCATGACATATTTCCTACCAGCTGGTCTAATAGTAACTCAAATTAAACCAAATTGGATAATATGTTACTATTTCTGTGGCATTCGTGTTCTACTAACAAAAACAAATGGACAAATTGTGAAACGGCTTTTTTTAGTCTTTAACAGTTGATTGATTTTGTCTTACTCTAGAAAATTTACTTTTTTAATGGCATGGAATTTTTGTTTAGTAAATGAGGCTTGGGTCCTTCATACTTGGAAAGAGCTGTTCTTCAAGAGAGGAATTACAGCCATATGTAAAATCTGAAGAAAGGCAATGAGAAGTTTTTATTCTTTAATTAAAATGTGACTGAATCTTAAATGAATTTCACCAGTGTGCTCCATCCCTGTCATCCCTGACTTTTTTTTTTCCATTAAATTTGGCTTCAATCTCCTACTAGAAAATATGCTGAGATTAGCACTGGAATATCCAGTTTCAATTCATAGCTGGAATACTTCTTACCTCAGAAATGTTTTTCCTTCACCTATAAACATTAGTCCATCTCCAACCTCCTTATTTCAAAAGAATGCTATTTATTTAGTTATCACATAGAAAATATACAGGTCATTGCTTTGTAAACTGTTAAGTCTTTTTCATATGTAAAGTATTATTTAACTCGATTTTTATATTACCTGCTTGTCTAATATATTGGCACTGAAATTAATGCTGCATATTTTAGTGGCGAGAAATCTGGTGGACCAGGACTAAGAAAAACTGGTTATACACCAGGCAGTCATGAGTTACCCTTGGCCTCATACCCTCAAATCTCAAGATCTAAGGCAATGGAGAGAATTGAGTATTAAGTTCCCCCAGTTACTAGGTGCCAGGATAGCATTTCCAGCAATCTGTGCAGAGTTCATGCTTTGAACCATTCATGTTATACTGCTTCTTAGTACAGTCAGAATTCTGGAATGCTTCTTCAGCAGTTCTGCAGGGCCCATTTCCAAGCTGCTCATTAAAGCCTGTGTTAGCAAACTTCCTGCCTGGCGTTTGTTTTGTAAATTTCCAAAAATAGTGTAAAAACTGACAAATGTGTTAATTTATGTTTTGCCTTTCTTTGTCAATATGACAGTTATTAAAAAGAAATGTTTATCTTTTAAAGCTCTGAAATAGATATCCTGCTATTGTTGTCCTAGTCCTGCCTTCCATGGAGCACATGTGTGCCCCACTGCATTCAGTGACGCCATATTGGTAGCTTGAAATAAGCCATGTTGGAAGTATTCACACTGGAAAAATGCTAGAAATCAGACTCCCTTATGATACGCCCATCCCTCAGAGCCAGTTGTTAATCATTTACCACCACACCACTAGAATCCAGCAAATTTGGCTTTACATCCTAAAATTACAACCTTAGATAAAGTTGTAATTTCCTCCTCTGTGAGATGGTGATAATAATACTATCCACCAAATAAGATAGTTCTGAGAACCAAATGAGATCATTATCATGTAGGTGTTCCTACCAGTTTTTGCCTCCAGCAGCTTCTGCATCTGATAAGCATACCCCAGTTGTGGTATCCCTCTGAGTGCTTCTTCATTTATAGACTTTTATGTGATGATTTGCTTCTCAACCTCAGTTTTCTGTTAGATCCAAAAAAGCCATTGATTTTCAGTTAGTCCAGCTTTTTCTTGTTATAAGGATGAGATTGATGAATTTCAAGCACTTTGCATATGAGAACATGGAAATTGATTTTTCTTTGTATCCTCAAGCATCAGTCTCACTTTGAAGTCTTAGCTTCTTGATATGATTAAGAAAAATTCTAACCATTCAATTCCAAACTCAAGGCAAATTTACTCCAGTTCATGTCTTGCCTTAAAAAAAGTAATTTTATTGATTCTACTTTTCTTGCATATAAAGCATTACAGAAAAGTTAAAATGATATAGAAGGAAAACATCAGCCCCTGATTGTTATTGTTGTTGTTATTAATAGGATATACATGAATATATTTTGCCACAAAGATATTCGCATGGATTCTGGCTCAAAATTTCTTATCTAAAAATGCCTCAAGGTTTTTTTCTTGGTTTCTGTCCAGACATTCCTTTGTCTAACACTGATGTTACAGGCTGATAAGAGCTGCCTGTGGAGCCACTAGTTTTGTGATTTTTCAGAACAGGTTTCTCTAGAGGCCTCTCAGCTAGCGCCTACATGGTGCAACAAACCTAGACTAACCATTTGTTTCAGAGCTGGTATTTTATATAAGCTATGCCAAAATATCCTGCTGTCTTTTCAGTGTGATAAGAATCTTTATGGAGGTAAAAGAAATTGGATGTATCAAATGCTCTGGAGGATTGTTCACTCATCTTTTTTTTAATTTTTTTTTTAGATGGAGTCTTGCTCTGTCACCAGACTGGAGTGCAGTGGAGTGATCTTGGCTCACTGCAATCTCCAGCCTCCCAGGTTCAAGCCAGTCTCCTGCTTCAGCCTCCAAATAGCTGGGATTACAGGCGCATGCCACCACACCCAGCTAATTTTTGTACTTTTAGTAGAAACGGGGTTTCACCATGTTGGCCAGGATGGTCTCGATCTCCTGACCTGGTGATCCGCCTGCCTTGGCCTCCCAAAGTGCTGGGATTACAGGCATGAGCCACTGCGCCCAGCCTGTTCACTCATTTTAAGAGAACAAGAGAAGAAAGCAAATTAAAAATCCACTTCCTTGTTAGTAATCCAGTTTCTGTCCATTCTTCTATGCAGGTAACAACTCAGTGAATCTTCTGTGCTGCTGAGCCTCCATTCATACATTCCATTATTTCAAATCTGAACATGCCCCAGGAACCGCTTGAGGAATATTCCTCACTCCCAGCCTTAGAGTTTATGGCTTGACTCCAAATATTGCATGGTATGGTTTAAATTTTAGATCATATACTCAGAAACCTTTTACTAAATCAGCAATATGTTTTCTATTTGCTCCTTTCGCTGTGAAATACACCTAGTAAAGAGCACAATCTTAACAAATCTTAAGAGGAAAAAAAGTCACAAATATTTAATAGTCACTTTATTATCTCTTGTTTTATGCATTTGGTAAGTTATTTTAAGAATGTTCCTGGGAATATACCAGATTTATTCACCTGTATTTCACAGCAAAGCTATGCATTTGGAATTGAGCCATTTTTCACCAGAATTTAGGAACAATGGTGGATCATTTAATTTGAACTGGCATTACTTGTATCGTGTCAAAAAATAGCATCATATTTTATCTTTAGTCTTTGACAAGAAAGTCTAAAAAAATTATTTGTTACCTCTCCTGACACTGTTTTAGTATTAAAAGGCAACTACCCCTGTTGTCACACTAAAATAAATGTTTATTAGCTTCTCTAAGGAAAGCTGGGTTTGGCTTAATAAATGATAGTACTTTCAACTACATATATTGCTTAACTATTCACTGCTAAGCTTATGATTCTTAACTTTTTTACAACTATTATTTCTTCTCAATATGTATTTTTAACTGAAGAAGGCAAACGAACAGTAATAATTGTTTTAATGGAAGCAGAGTTATGAGTAGATAAAATACATAAAATAAACAAGTATTACAATGTCATGCAATACTAATCATAATCATTTATCATATTATCATATCACATCAAGTGATTATCATAATCACTTGCCAGGACTTCTGTAAGAGCTTCTTCTCATCCTCAAAGGTTCTCCCCAAATCTAGGATGCTCTTCTTAAAGGAAAATTAAATCAGGCCAATGCACAATTAGCTGTAAGAGTTCATTTTCCTTAACATTAAATCTCTCCATTGCTGTATGTGATTGATAAATACTTGTTGAATTAGGAATTGAATGAATAAATGAATAACACAAGTCATAAAATGTCAATTTCTGCTTAAATTTTGTTTAGCCTGTATTATCAAGTTTCAGTTTTAACTCCTACTAAACAATGACCTTGTATCAGAGTATCAGTTTAATCAGGAATCTTAAGGCGTATATCCTGAGTTAGAAAAATAATAGTTGTAGTTGCAGAGCTCATAAAATTATTAACAAAATCTTAATATCACATTTGTTTAAAGTGTGAGTGAGAGTAACCACAGTGCTGGGCAGAAACTCAAAAAAAAATTCACTCTATTCTTCTAGAATGTCAACACACTGCTTTTTATTGCACACAATATATGTGCTAATAAATGTAATAGTCCCCTAGCATTTAAAAAAATACTTATTTGATTGCAACAAATTCTTATTTCAGAAAAGCATACATTTAAACATTTTAAAACTCCCTTTATTACATGACCTTCAACATTTAGAAATAAAGAATATATGTATTAATAGAATGACAAATCATAGAATTTTTAAGTTGGACATAACTTTTGAGATAACCTAGTTCTACTTCAAAGGGCCTCATGAAGGAAAAAATATTGCTCATTATGAAATATATAATTTGTGGTAAATCCTGTACTTGATCCCATATATTCATATACTTTGTTTTTCTTTAGGTTCCCATTCTGCTTTTTGAGCCTGGGAACACACACACACACACACACACACACACACACACACACACACACTGTTAGAGAACCGAGAACCAAGTTGGCAACATTTCTCAAATAACAATACTGATTATTACCTAGTCAAAACTTGGGTAGGACTACCCTCTATATGTTCTCTTTACTTTGGGTTCTCTGAATAAAGCCAGAATTTTACTTCCATTTAGATATCATATTTTTTTTATTATTATACTTTAAGTTTTAGGGTACATGTGCACATTGTGCAGGTTAGTTACATATGTATACATGTGCCATGCTGGTGTGCTGCACCCACTAACTCGTCATCTAGCATTAGGTATATCTCCCAATGCTATCCCTCCCCCCTCCCCCCACCCCACCACAGTCCCCAGAGTGTGATGTTTCCCTTCCTGTGTCCATGTGATCTCATTGTTCAATTCCCACCTATGAGTGAGAATATGCGGTGTTTGGTTTTTTGTTCTTGCGATAGTTTACTGAGAATGATGATTTCCAATTTCATTAGATATCATAAATACTTGGTATATTCAAGTCAGAGTTAAAGAATAGAAATGGACATGGATTCAATATATGCCTCAAGCACATAAATATTGTGCATACCCTACTTTGCTTATTAGTCAGCCTTTGATGGTTATTTAGATTATTTTTTATTTTTATTCTTACAAACAATGAGTCTATGACAATTCACATATCTGGTGCTCAAATGCAAGAGTGTATCTGGCTTATGTAATTAAGAGTAGAATTACACAGCCATAAGGTAGATACATCTTTAAACTTACTAGGTATTGGCAAGTTTTTTTTTCCAAAGTGAAGAGTATGTAAGAGCTCTAATGTTTGTTATTTGCCTTTTTTACTTAAAAATATCTCACGATCAGATTCTTACGTTAGTTATTTGTATTAGGACTTGTATTCCATTTAGTCAAAACTCCACCTTTGAAGTCATTCGTATATTGAAAAGCATACATTTTCTACTCTTTGCTGTGACAATTCAATTTTCAAAGAACATAACTATCTAGATCAATTACTATGTGTGAGTTTCAAAATGAGTCCCATGTCACCTAGGAAAACAGACTAGGATCACAAAGGAAAAATGATAGAGCCAGGCTTTTAGCTGACATCTGTCTGACGACAAAGCCTGATTACCTTTCATTATACCACATTGATGGGGAAGATCTCAGCTACCTGTAAATGGGAGGTCCCTCTGCTGATCTCTGAAGTCCTCTCTCTATGCAACTGTCTCTTTTATGGTCCTCTGCACTATGAATCTGAGTTGCCTTGGCACCCCCAAACTTCCAGTTCTGTTTCAACTCAGGGGGACCATAGGGCACAACCTAGTTGCCAATACCCTGTACTCTTTCTAGGCAGTGAGATGGAACATTCATAGGGCCCACCTCATTTGTTTCCCATCTGTATTAGTTTTTTGTTTGTTTGTTTGTTTTTCACTAAAAGAAATACCTGAGGCTGGGTAATTTAGAAAGAAATGAGGTTTAATTGGCTCACAGTTCTGGAGGCTGTACTGGAAGCATGGTGCTGGCATTTGCCTCTGGTGGGGGCCTCAGAAAGCTTATATTCATTATGGAAGGTGAAAGCAGGGCAAGCACCTCACATAACAAGAGGTCCCAGACTCCTTTAAACAACCAGATCCCACATGAACTAACAGCGAGAACTCACTTATCACCAAGGGGATGGTGCTAAGCCATTCATGAGAAATGTGCCCCCATGAGCCAATCACCTCCCGCCAGGCCCCATCTCCAACACTGGGAATCATATTTCAACATGAGATTTGTAGGGGACAAATATCCAAACAGTATCACCAAGTCTGAAGGTTCATCTTTTGTTGCCTGATGTCCAATGTCTTAAGGACCATTGTTGCATGCTTTCTGTCCATTCAGTTGGACAGAAAGTTGTTTCAGGTTGGAGTGTAGATAACGCTGTTAATACTCTTGGTCAGAAGTCCACAAAGCACTTCAAAGTACCAAGTACCAATATTTGAAAGGTCTCATGAAAGCCAATGTAGGATAGTTACAAAAAGAAGAACTCACAGACTGTTCTCAGAAAATTTAAATTTACATTCTGTATATATTAGTACATGTAATAGTGTTAATAACTGAACACTCAGACTCACCCTGGTTTAAATATATTGACTATTTTCCATTATAAAGTCCAAAGGTAGAGTAGGCTTCAGGGTGATTTGATCCAGTGACTCAGTGATGTCAGTAAGGAGGTGGGTTGTTTTTACTTTTCCCCCCATTTCTCCAATCTGCTTCCCACAAAGTCAGCCTCATCCTATGGTTTCTTTTTCCCAGTCACATGATTGCTGCTGACAACTCCAAGGGCTATGTGCTTCACCATCCACATCCAGATAAACATATGTAGTATTTATCCCCAAACTGACTTTAGGTCCCATGCCCATGATTAAGTCAAACACTATGGCAAATGAGGTGGAATTACACCACCTCCTTTAAACTAATCTGGTTTCCTGCCAGAATGTGTAAATGAGAATAATCTAGTGAATGCTACACAAAGAGGGAGGAGTGGATCCCTAAAGGACATCTGGATGATATTAGGATATAGGAAAGAAAGACCAGTACTGAGGCTGGGTAGGCTTCCAAAAATTATTCGCAGCATGTATGCAAATAACTGTCATACGAGACAAAGTGCAGTATTACACTAAGATCAGAAAAATGTGTAAAGAGTGAAATGTTATGTTATTATCTACAATGAGGCTGTTTGGTTTGACTTTCTTTAAAGCACTCATGCCTTTCATATTATTTGTGTGAATAGGATGTTAAGATCTAACAATGGCTGTAGCTACCTATGTATCAAGTACTCAGGTTTTGTGGTTCCCCTCAATACAATTTTAGTCCAAATATGAATGTAAATTTTAAAAATGAGTTTTATTATAACACCAATCTTCTTTCCAGCATAAAGATTACTTCATCTTAATGATATGAATTTTTAACAAGTTAACATGTTAGTTTGATTTCTCTGATCAGAGTTGCTCTCTCCCTTATAACCAGAGTTTTTAGCATACAGAGATATGAATCAGAAAAAGGGAAAAGAAGTATGTTGGTTATTTGGAAACAAGTAGATGACAATACAATAATTCCATGGCAATAACTCAGGAAACACCAATATTGGTAGAAGTATACAAGGATGGTATTTTCTGACCTTTGATCCTTTTGATGTTTACCAATAGGCTCAGAGCTAAGCAAATGAAGTACACATCCCCTAAGTGACTACACTGCACATTTCATAAGGTCTAAATGTAATGGGAAGAACTCACTTGACTCAGACTTTTGGAAAAAATGCATTTAAATAAAACAAAGAGTCCAAACACAAATTAGAAATGTAAGTAAAACTGGCCAGGTGCAATGGCTCATGCCTCTAAACCCAGCACTTTGGGAGGCTGAGGCGAGTGGATCACTTGAGGTCAGGAGTTCAAAACCAGACTGTCCAACCTGGAGAAACCCTGTCTCTACTAAAGTACCAAAATTAGCCATGCATGGTGGTGCATGCCTGTAATCCCAGCTACTTGGGAGACTGAGACACAAAAATCACCTGAACCCAGTGGGTGGAGGTTGCAGTGAGCTGAGATTGCGCCACTGCACTCCACCCTGGGCAACAGAGCAAGACTCCATCTCAAAAAAACAAAAAAAAAAAAAAAAGAAGAAGAAGAAAGAGAAAGAAAGAAAGAGAGAAAGACAGAAAGGGGAGGGGAAGGGAGGGAAAGGGAGGGAAAGGGAGGGGAAGGAAGGAAAGGGAGGGAAAGGGAGGGGAGGGGAGGGGAGGGAAGGGAAGGGAGGGGAAGGGAAGAGAAGGAAAGGGAAAATGTAAGTAAAATTGTCTTGCAAGAGGATGGTTGGTTGGAACCCTAGGGAATTTGCGTTTGTGGAGGAGTCTCCTGAAAGAAACGCCATCCTCTAGAGCTCACTCTGAAGCCTCTCTCTTCACAGCTCTGTTACAAAGAGGGTTCCCGGATGACTTGCCTCTGCATGGGCTTTAAGTCTACAACAGAGTGGATATGCCTCCTTTGCTTCTATGTCTGCAGAAGACAAGAGGACAGAAATGCTTTATGTTTAACAAACATGGGCAAGAAAACAAAGCAATTATGCAAACAGAAGTAAAAAATATGAATAATTTTTGATCCAACAGAACACCACATTCACAAGTTTGGCTTTGGGAAATAGCAAGTCTCAATTAAATAATTCTTATTAATTCTTTCAATGTGTAACCAAAAGCAAGTCATATTGAAAGAAAAATGGTGAAGTCTTTTCTGATATTAGACCTGGTAGCTTGAGGAAACTAAACACAACTCACAGAAATAAGAGATTCTGAGGAGACATCACCATTATGATCTGATTTATTTTTAGAGGTTCTCAGATCTCATTTTATTTTGTTTTTATTATTGTATTAAACATTTCTCCATAGACAGTCTTTGCTCCCCCATCTGCCAAAATTTTGATTCACAAGGACATTTCTGCTGCAGTTTGTACTTCTATGACCCAAGGAAAGTTCTTGAAAACCTTAAAAGGACCAAAAGAATCTCTCTACAAGTTGAGATCTTTAGAATCATCTCTGAAGCATCAGGCTCTACTGTTGGAAATCAAAGAACCTCTGAATCTGCAGGGCTTTCCGCGGCTTCAATCTTTTTTCTTTCTCTGCTGTAAAGTCCTCTGGGAAGAAGGTAGCCCCAGCATACACTTTTGCATTGCTATAGGTTGTTCTAAGCATTTCTCCCTACCTGGTATCAGCTGTTCCACTGATGCACCTATACCATGATTCATTCTAGTTTTTCTGCAGGATGCTAAAAGGTGATGACAAGCAGATGATCTCAGAAGGCATTTATTTGCTCTTCAGTTGCCTTCTGAGTTGAAAACAACTGTTAGGTTAATTGGTATAAAACTAAATCAATGCATTGTATCCAGAATTACTCCCCATAGTTTTGGCCTTTGTATCAGTAATTCAATTCAGTCTAGTTTTTTTTTTAAAAAAAAAACCTCATCACTGAGTTAAAGTAATTAAAATAAAGCATGATAGTACGAAATCCATCATATTTCTTATGTTTTGGGATGCTTGGTGGCTAATTTGAACACTTTATAAAATGTAATCAAAGTTTTCATGGTTGCATTCTTTTGATTGAGGCTATATATTTTAAGAAATAAAAAAATCTTCAAGAAATCAATTCATTGTTGCACTTCTAATGAGCTCAATTGGTCATTTGGCTTTAAGAGATGCCAGAACTCTTATCAAATTTGTACTAATGTGATCAGTAAATTTTTACTGAACAAGTGAGTTTTTTTAGGTTTGCAACTTTAAGAAACTTTTTTTCTGTTTAACCAAAAATGTCAATGTATTTAAGTCTCATAAAAAAGAAGGAAGGTAATTTATTTACTTGTGCATATATTTTCTCTAATCCAAGCAAGTGTTTTCTATATGTGGCATTGGCAAACGGACTAATATCACCACAACCTGTAAATAATGAAAAATCTCTCCTATCTATTACACATCTATTTTCCAGCAATTTCCTTTTTTGAATTAAAAGATTATTCAACCTAGATGACGAGTTGATAGGTGCAGCAAACCACCATGGCACAGGTATACCTATGTAACAAACCTGCACGTTCTGCACATGTATCCCAGAACTTAAAGTAGAATTTAAAAAAGAAAAAAAGAAAAAAGAATTATTCAAAATGTAAATGAAAAAGCAAATTCCTTAAATATTAGGTTTACCATGCTAATGAAAGAAATTAAAACTAAGAGTCATACCTAAAAAAGAAATTAAAACTGTAATTAAAAACTTTTTCAAAAAGAAAACACTTAGTCCAGAAGGCTTTACTGGGAATATTTTTCAAATAATTCAGTAAAAAAAACTAATTTTACACATATCCTTTCAAAGAAAAGAAAAAGTGACAGCAATTCTCAATATATTTTGTATGAGGTCAGGTCTTCTTTGATATCAACAATTAGAAATAATAGCACATTTCTTAAATTATAGCCCATTTTTTCTCATAAATTTTGGTGTAAAAGCCTAAACAAAATGTTGCTACATAGAAACATAGTAAATTATGATGAAATAGGTTACTTTTTACTAGAAGAAAGCTATAAAATAGGAAATAATTTTCCAAGATTTCTCTTCTGAAACAAATATATAAGGTGATTTTGCATTTCTGATATTTATATGCTTTTAATTTTAGGGTGTTATTTTGCTTATTGATATCAGGAAAGGGTATATTTAGGACTTAGGAGAATTGCCAGACCTTTCAGGTATTTCCATGTTTAGTGACTATGAAAGTACAACTCCAGTAATTATGGTCTAACAGAAATACAGGGACCAGGAGACCACAACTTTAGGGATGACTCTCAAAGTTACTCAATTGAGTGAGCAACCTAAACTAAAAGAAGTACTTTATTTGGTTGAGAGAATCTAAAATGGGTAGGAAAAAAGATAATCAATATCAATTATAGCCTCCAGATAAAGGACTATAGCACAGAATGAAGTGTATCCTAATAACTCCTCTGTCTTCTTCTTACCATTATCATAATTGCTATTCTTTTTTTTTTTTTTTTTTGAGTTGTAGTCTTGCTCTGTCGCCCAGGCTGGAGTGCAGTGGCATGATCTCGGCTCACTGCAAGCTCCACCTCCCCGGTTCACGCCATTTTCCTGCCTCAGCCTCCCAAGTAGCTGGGACTACAGGCACCTGCATTATTATTATTGCTATTCTTGTTACTATTATTATTTCTACTATCTTTTATTTTTCTTTTACAAATTGTGACTGGCTATCAGTGACAGGACAGCAAGTTTTAATGGATAAAGCAAGGCTTTGAGTGTGAAAAAATGGACTTTAGCGGATACTGTTAATTCTATGTTCAAAACCATTTGTCACTTAAATACCATTGCCTTTCTAATATCAGTCCTTAAAATTTTCTTCCTGAGCATTCTCTAGCCACAAAAGTTTTCTTAGTCCATGACTGGGAAAGGCTGTAAGTTCTGGGTAGTGAATGCTCAAAGGAGAAGCCCTTAAACAATGATAAACCCAGTTGTTGAATAAATATCCCAGGTTTATAGGCTTAGATGGGGAATCTCTGTAGTAGATTCTATGTTGTGTCTCAGAGAAACCCAACAGGGTTGAACTCCTATTACTGACAGTAATATGCTGCCATTTAAAGCTCTTCTTTTGACACCATTTCCTTCCTTATCACTTACACAATTTCTTAGATTGATTCTTGTATTTGTATTATTATTTTTTAAAGACAGGGTTTCACACTGCTGCCCAGGCTGTAGTGTAGTGACAAGATCACAGCTCGCTGCATCCTCAACCTCCCAGGCTCAGGTGAATGTCTCACCTCGGCCTCCTCAGTAGCTGGTACTGCAGGTGTGCATCATCATGCCCAGCTAATTTTTGGTATTTTTTGCAGAGACAGGGTTTTTGCCCTGTGGCCCAGGCTGGTCTTGAACTCCTGAGCTCAAGTGATCCACCTGCCTCAGCCTCCTAAAGTGATAGGATTATAAGCATGAGCCACTGTGCCTGGCCCCAGATTGATTCTTAAACTTTAAAAATCTGAACATAATCACTTTCCACATTAACTTCTGGGACTCAAATATCTGTTTCGGGAACTGCTTCTAGCATAACCCAATCTAAATTAAGACCCTTATCATTTTCTCATGTGATCAATTCAATCTCAGTTAAAATTAATTTTGATATATTTCTTCAGTTAGTAATTTTGTTTGACAACTAGTAACAGAGAACCTGCTAAATGAATGCTAGAACCTACATGTTCTTCATGTAATGATTTAAAAGAATATGAGACAAATAACACATGCGTAAAATGATAGTTTCATAGTTATCAGAAAACCAGGCTTCTTTTGTCCTTCTCAGTCTTTACCACTTCTGTATTCAAGATTGCCTAATGAGCAACTTTCTAGAGTTCTGATAATCATGACAATTTCTCAGTTAGAAAGCAGCAAAAGGAAAATGGGAAATGTAAATGAGAGCCTAGCTCTTTGTATCCTATTAAAGAGTGTTCACAGAAATCCCTCCCAACAAATTCAATACATATATTAGGTTGGTGCAGAAGTAATTGTGGTTTTTGCAATGACTTTTAATTGCAAAAAGTAAATTAAACAATATTTTAAAACTTAGTCATATGAACAAACCTATCTGCAAGGTAGGCTGAGAAATAAATCATTTTAGCTGAACACATTGCCGCCCTAAATAATATCATGTGTGATGATAAATGATATCAAGTGTGATAACTGCAGAAGATGTAGATAATAAATATTATGTAGGAAGTCATCTTTTTCTGCTATACTTTCCTCCTAAATATATCATAAGATAAATTTTTGGAGAAGAGACAAACTATTCTTCAAGAGAACATTTAAAACTTCTGGAGGTCTACATGAAGTCTTTAAAAAATTAAATTTATATGCAGGTCCTTACACAAGAAACATCTCGGGGAAGCTGATACAATCATGAAAGAGATGAACTTTTAAATCATAGATTCTAATAATCATGGATCATGGGCCCTTAGACAATACCTCTGAAACAGTACCTAAGAACAGTTATTTCTATAAAGAAGGTAAGATTAAGTGGATTGCGAGCACAACAACGGGGAGATGTGATGTTCTGGAAAATAAGCAGGAATGGAGATTACTTTGTTTGTATTCATGTAAATTTATGATGCACCTGTGGCTATTCATTATGACATCAGTCATATAGGTCCCTACAAATATAAGGTAGCATGTTGTACCTGGGAAAAATATTCAATAACAAATGTAAATAAATAAATTATAAATACAGTTAAAATACATAAAACTACTGCAGGTACATGCATCAGGTCCAAATGTGGACACTAATTATATACTAGAAATTTGTCTTTTTATTAGGGGAAAGAGCAATCACAAATACATTGCAAATATAATCACTAATGAGATAAGAATTTGTAAATTGGATAATGTGGGCTAATTTGACATAGTAGGCAGAGCCCACGGGAGGTGAAATCTGGCGATTGGTGGAATAGCTAGCTTCTTAGGAAGGCAGGGAATGTGTTTCTAGAGGTAGTGTAGGACTAGTTCCTACTTTACTTCAAGATGATAACTCTCTCTGCATGGTTAGTGATGTTCCAAAGAAAGAAAACAAAGCTTTTGAATACTTTCTAATATTGATTAGTGATAAGTTTTCCCTTTAAACGTTTTAAACTAAAAAAAGCCCTTAATTTTAAGTAGATTAGCTCTTGACAGAGAAATTAAATTTACCCAAATAAACATGTTTGTAAGTTATAATGTATGTGAACATCCGCATAACTATCTCATAGCAAAACAACTATCTCATTAGCATGCTGAAAGCAAACTCAAGGTATCTAAATTCTAATCCTTTCTCAGCAAACCA
This sequence comes from Pan paniscus, assembly GCF_029289425.2. NCBI lineage: Eukaryota > Metazoa > Chordata > Mammalia > Primates > Hominidae > Pan > Pan paniscus. The sequence continues at coordinate 111,598,451 of NC_073262.2, read as the reverse complement.
AATAATGTTAATATTTCAGGACATTGGAAAGTGCCATTAAGATCACTACAAAAGCCGTTAAACTGACAGAGAAGAAAATGTTAGCTATTGGAGGAAAAGGAAGGGAAATCAATCACTGAAAGGGTATTAAGCCAGTTCACAAGGTACCGTATAATCTAAATAATTATTAGTAATAATCCCAGTTATAAGCTAATGCTATAATAATGAGGTTTCTAAATTTCATTTTCTCTTGAAGTAGGACTGCTTTTCAGCCTACCAAGTAATTCTACAAAATGAAATAGAAAAAAATTATCAAGCTCTTCACAAAAACTGTAATCTAGGAAGCGGCAAGAGACAGACACCATAAATTAAAGAAAGCCAATGTCCAAAAACTGTTTCCTAAATTGACTTCAATACTGATGGAAAGAGATACAAGAATATTTTTAATATATGCTTCCTTCATCATAATCAGAAATTTATATTACAGTATTCTAAAAGTCATAATCCAAATAAAGATTTTCTATTTATTTTTATTACAAATAACACTCACATTAATTCTCCATTATTAAAGACAGGCTCCTAATTTATTGAAGGGATGATGTGCAAGTGAACAACAATCACTGAAGTATCTTTATTAGTCACTCTGGCACTGTTATTGGAGTTATTAAAGTGGAACATCATATACACAGATTCAATAGAAGGGTGAGTTTCTCTATGGGATGGTAGGAGCTGGATCAATTTAGGCAAAGGAACCAGGATTAAAAATCTCCAGTTGGCCAATTCCAGATTCTATGGATTTTTGTCATATTACACAGAGCCTTTGAAAATAATCCTTGATAAATTAACCCAGGTATGTTATCAATTAATTTCATGGTTTTCATCAAGCACTAAGAGTTTCTCAGGATGGGATAGTTACCCGTAATCACACAGTTCCTGCAATAGAAATAATCCCTTTGCCATACTGTAGCACTGGTTCAAGTAGTTATCCTCTATTATCAGTGGTCAATGTCTTAACTCCTGTTGCTGAACCCTTTTTATTATTCAGTTTTATCTAAGTATCTGCTAGGACAAAAATATTTAACTTAATAATAATGGTTATTTTTCTAAGTCTTCATTGCTAGATCTTTTGCTTAATATGAAGGAGGAGATGACAGTAAACCATAGACACTACAGTCATATGATTACTTGATTTTGATTGAATGAAAGTACATTAACGTAGTATGATTATACTCATAATGAGGATTACAGTTGGACTCCACTATTAATATCATGGCATATTATCCCCCTTGAACTACACTAAACTACCATTCCTTGAACATATCCTATGAATCTGATACACAGACAAGGATGTTAAATACATTTCTTCACTTACTGTATGAGACACTGTATGAGGTAAAATATCACCATCTCCATTATTAAACCTGAGTTACTTATGCAAAGTCCCTAAAAGAGTTTACCTCAAAGCCATTAATTTTACTGCCCCTTGTATATTAGGAATGTTAATATTTTGCTGCTTATATGTGTTTCATATATTGTCCGAATTTGTTATTTATCTTTCTTTTTTGCATATAATAATTTTATCATAAAATACTTCACAAATTTATGTAAATGAATGTATCAATCTTTTCTCTAGTAATTTCTGACCTTGAATCACAGCAAAGAAAAATTTCCTCATACCAGGTTATGGAGGAATTCACTTATTTTATTCTTGGTACTTGAATAATTTTTTACATTCAAATATCTTACTTAGAATTTATCCTGTTGTAGGATATTAAAAAGACAACAGGTTTTATTTTCTTACATAGGTACATTTCATGTCTAAAAATATTGACTACATCATCTATTTTAATGGCTACTCGTTATTAAATTGAATCACATAAAATTGTCAATATTCAACCATTCAAGTTTGAAATAAATAGGCATTCTTGAAATGAATTACTATAATTTGCTTTTCAGTTAACTTAACCTGATGTTGTAACAAATTATTTTGAAGGAGGTATACGCAATGAGACAGGTACTTCACTGCATTGTTGATATGACAGCAATCAAATCCCAGCCCCGTCTTGGCTCACTTCTCTGCCTTAAAGCTATTTGTGTTATCAAAAGAAATTGAGACCTTTTACAATATGGCATATTTTGAATACTGTATTTTCTTGATTTCTATGCACGATCTTTTTCTGTTAGTTATCTAGCTCAGGTTTCTTTGCTGATTCTTCCTTAATTTTTCCAACTTTCCTATTTAGGAGTTTCCCAACATTCACTATTTAATTATCTTTTTTTCTTCTATTATTATCTTCTCAGGGAATTCATCTTGTTCCATGAATTAAACACTGACTCTATATTTATACAATTTGTGGTTCAATTGCCAAATTGCTAAATGCCAAAATCATCAACCCAGATGCTAGCTAACATCTATAATTGGATGTTTAATAAGCATCTAAAATACAATTATCTCCAAACAAAATTCTTGATTTCATTTCCAACCCAAACTGCTCCCCTAACATCCAGTATTTTAATCTCAGCAAATAGCTCAATGGAGTTGGTCAGCCATCCACACAACCTCTACTCATCTATTCCAATGTTAAAACATATTAGACTTAACAATAAAAAGAATTCTAATTTATTTATCCTCATCTTCACTTCTACCCTAGCCTAATCTACCTCTATTTCTTGCCTACATTGTATAAGTAGTAAATTCATGTAGAATGTTGTTCCTGTGTCATAGTGGACACTAGTACTTAAAAAACAAAACACAACAAAAAATTTAGACCATGTTATTACCCTTCTTGAAACTTTTTAGCGTTCTCATAAATAAAACTCAAGTCCTTAATATGGTTTAGAAGGATCTTTTACGTGTGTTCCTATCCTTCTCCAGCTCTGTATTTTATTTCTTTTTCCCTTGATCACTCTGTTGTAATGACATAGACCTTTTTTCCCCTCAGATATGGCACCAGCTGATGACTCTGCTTTTCAGGGCTGACGTAGTGTCCTCCACAATACCATTTATACCCTGGAGAAGTAGCCTGTCCATGAAATTGCTTCTACCATAACCAGGATTTACAGATCCAGGAATCAAGGAGGAAGGAAAGAATAGAAGTGGCTTCTTTCACTATTACTCCCAAAGATCCACTAACAAAATATTTCATTCCTATCCCTAAAATATTTTGATTTACTGTGTTAGAGGTATTAGTTCCCAAGGGACTAATTTCTTATAGGGTTGTGGAAAAGAGAAAATTCAGGAAATACATCTACATTTCTTCTCTGAGGCAACTGGAACTTTACAGAGAACAGTGATGTAACCGAAATCATTTTCCTTGCCTACTCCTCCTCTTATAACCTTTATTTTCTCAGATTTGGCACGTACTAGTGACTGCATTGCATGGCTTGTGTAATGTCCTCCAGGATACTATGTACACTCAAGAAACCAGTCTATGATTAGGGTTAGGGTCAGAGTTTTGGTTTTTAAACATCTGCTATGGTAAGTTTGGAACACTTGTGAAGCACCCAGGGAAGGACAACCATAGGACATTAGTTCTTCAGATTTGAGTTGGAGAGAATGATCATGAACTCATCACTCTCTAGAAGGTAAGTGAAGTCATGAAAGTAGAAGATATTCATTAACAGTGTGCAGACTGAGACAGAAAAATGCTGATTATAGCCCTAAAGAACATCAATATTTTTAAGAGAAATACAGCACATGCTGAAAAATAAATTCAAAAGGGGTAGCCAGAGAGTTTGGCAGAGGACAAGAAAAAAGCAGTACTATAGATACTAAAAAAGGATATATATTCTAAGAAAATGAAGGTATCTATAAAGAAGTCATTTATGACCTAATTGAGATTAATTTTAGTGAAATGGTGGAAACGAACTTAAGTCAGTGGGTGGTCAGTACATTTCTTGATATGTAACAATATTAAAATGTATCCATTTACTTTTTAAAATTTAAAAGAAATCTCAAAACAAACCAGAATTAAATCTTATACTGACAATATCCAGAAAATTAGCAATTTCAGTGAAATAGCATAGAGTAGAATCATTCTAATGACTCTGATCCTAGATTTTTACTAAATGTCTACTGCTTTGAAAGTAGTAGGCATTTAATAAAAATAAGTAATCAGCATTACCTATTTTAATCATTATGGCTCCCGTGAAACATGTGTATTATTTTCAGCATTTTAGTCATTGAAGAAATCAACATTCAGGCCTGTTGTCTGTCTGACTGCAAAAAAAGGCTCATAATTTTTCTAATGTTAAAGTGGTAAATAGGAACCATCATTATCATATCAGTAAAAGGAAGGGTGTGCTTCAAATAGAAAACCTCTTCACCTGCCCACCAAAGGCAGGTTCTCTTTCATCTAGTATTTTACAGTTTACGTATTTACTTAGAAATGGTATTTTTCTATGAGGTGTAGGAGAAGCTGTCTCATTCTGAAGAAGAGATTAATAGATTCTGTCATTTTCTCAGTGCTGGTTTTCAAAAATATTCATTTGAAGCTAAAACACAAACCGAATATTTGACTTCCTTAGCAAAAATTATATATATTGAATATTTTGTTTGTATTAAAGTCTTCTGATGCCTCAGATTTCTTCTAAAAACATTTTGGAATAGAAGATGACAGCTTTTGCTGAACTATTTTGCTAACCAATGCAGTTAATTCTGTAAAATGCCATGGAACAATACAAATGATTTTTTGCTTGCTTTTAAGTGCATGGGAATTTTGCTTTAACTCCTGCTTAAATTACATTTTAGTAGCATTATATTTCTGCTTTCATAAGGGCCATTTTCAGAATGAGCCGTTGGAAGGCTAATGCATGCAAGGCTGAAGAAATGATGTGCAGCTGTGCTCTGCCCTGGTCTGCTCTGACTCCACTCATTTACCAACAGATCTGAGGCTAATCTCCATGTTGACTTGAAGAGGAAACTTCTGATAGTGGCTCTAAGATTAAATTTACCAAGTAGGGTATATGGGAAAAGCAATGAATTTTGAAATGTAACATCTTCTTTGAAGCATGTTTCTACTTCTTATTCCACTAATTTTAGTCATTTCTAAGGATTTCAGAAGACCAAAGTGCTGACCAATATTCATGATACTGCTACCTACTGTCAACCCCTCTTCATGGGTTAGAGTTCCTAGATTTAGAGAGGCAAAGTAACTATGATACTAAGGAGAGTTTTGGTTTTCAGTAGCTATCACTGAATTTAATGTAATAAAATAAATTTTGTGTGAGTAAAATAGACCAGAAATGTATTCCCACCAGATTGAGCAGAACATTATTTCAAATAATAAAGTATTTTCCTTGTATTCCCTTTTAAGCACAGAAACATTCAGAGAAATTGCCATCTGTCTTGGGAATAATGTATTAGGGACTTTACCTGTGGTATTACATATAAACTCACATTTCAGGTGCTCATAAGTTTCTGATTTTTATTTCAGCAAGGATTCTCAAACCATAGTTTTTAGTATTTGTTCTCTTCCTTTGCTATGGTTTTCTTCAAAGACTCTAATTATCCGTATGTTGTCATTTTTTCTTGAAGTCTTTTAACTTCATTTCTTTATAATTTTAAGACTTTTATCTTTTTTATTGAAACTGACCCAATTGTCCCATAGAGCTGAGGTTTTTTGAATAAGCATAGCAATTGATCCTGCTAGTATTAAAACTTGGGAAAGTTACATTTGTCTTATCTGAGTTCCTTTCTCAAAAAAACCAAAAGTCAGGCCTCCCAGATACTATTAAGGAGCTGAAACTTACCAGCTCACTGCATCTGGACAATGAGACCTCAGACCCCTCAACCATCATGATTGCCTAACTGATCACCTGCTTCTTGTTGATCAACTTCTCTTCCTCACTGCTCCCTAATTCCTGTTTTCCCATACATGGTTATATTTCTTCCTTGCTATATAAACCCTTAATCTTAGTAGGTTGAGGAGATGGATGTGCGACTGATGTCCCATCTCCTCAACTGCAGCACCTGATTAAAGCCTTCTTCCCTAGCAACACTGATTGTCTCTCAGTGACTGATTTTCTGTGCCGTGAGCAGCAGGACCTAGACTGAACCCCTGGTGTTTCGGTATCCGATTTTGGTTTTCTAACCAGAAACATGTTGCCAGGGGCTCTGCTGCTGCAGGCCAGGAGAGTTTCGGAAGCCCTCCTAGGCAGCTGCCTAACCCTTTCCTAGCAGGAGGTGGATCTCAGTTTCTCTCTCTCAGGCCCCAACTGCATTCCTGATTGCCTAGGAAGAACGATCTATGAAATCTGACACCTCCATCAGGATACATGAGTGTCCTTTGTGGAACCAGACAGTGGGATTTGCTCCTTTCAATTGGGAAATTTTTTAAGGAATTTCCATTTGAAATTTGAACAACCCCAACAGACTGAGAGAGGGAAGCACTCTGTTTCAGTTTAGACACCCTTGGGGCTTGTTAGTAATTGTTTTATGTGTGTCCAAATAAGTAATTGTCTTTTGTGGGTGTCATACAGCAGGACTGGCTCCTCTGAATTTGAGAAATTCCTAAGAAATTTTCATTTGCAGGTTGATCAGCCCCACCTGATGGAGAGGGAAAGCACCTTGACTGTTTCAGTTTGGACACTCTTGGGGCTTGTCTGTGGCCACAGCAGTTGGATTGTGTTTTGTGGATTGTGTGTGTGTCAGTGTAGTCATGGGAGGTTGGGATTTGATGCCAGAGTGCAGTCCTCTTGAGTGCATTCTTCAGGGTTAGGCTGAATGTAACTGTGGGTTGATGGCTATGGTCATACGACCGTGAATGCACTGATCTTGTCTGATGTCAGAAAGTCTTTAAATTGTAATGCTGTTGAATGAGAAAGTTGGATGGAGTTCCATGTATCCAGACTTTTATGCTGCTGTTCTAAGCAGGGTTGGGCCTCCTGTGATGCTATTTGGCCCTAGTGTTCTTTGAAGTCTGGGGAGGTTTGGCCTTTAAAAATCAAACTGCCATGGAAACTACTTTACCCAAAATTTTTGTTCATAGACTTCATTGAATTATCTATTGGGGCAAACAAACTGTAGCCATATGGACATGTTCATACACCAGTGACTTTTTATTGAGATCTCATGGCTAGAGTGAGAAGGTAAGGGCTATTTGATTTGTGTGTGTGTGTGTATATATGTTTAGGTGTGTTTATGTGTATGTACATTTATTTTGTTGTTTTTGTGTGTGTTTGTGTTTATTTTCTTTTAATTTAACTTTCATTTTAAGCTCAGGTGTATATGTGCAGTTTTGTTACATAGAAAAACTTATGTCATGGGGGCTTGTTGCACAGATTATTTTATCACCCAGGTATTAAGCCAAGTACCAAATAGTTATTTTTCCTTATCCTCTCTGTCCTCCTACCATCCACTCTCCACCCTCTGATAGGCCCAGGTGTCTGTTGTTCCCCTCTATGTGTCCATGTGTTCTCATAATTTAGCTCCTACTTATAAGAGAACATGCAGTATTTTGTTTGCTCTTCATGCATTAGTTTGCTAAGGATAATGGCCTCCAGCCCCATCCATATCCCTGCAAAGAACATGATCTCATTCCTTTTTATGGCTGCATAGTATTCCATGGTATATCTGTACCACATTTTTTTTTATCCAGTCTCCCACTGATGGGCATACAGGTTGATTCCATGTCTTTGCTATTATGAATAGTGCTGCAATAAACATATGCATGCATGTGACATGTGGCTTTATGATAAAATGATTTATATTCTTTTGGGTATATACCCAGTAATGGGACTGCTGGGTGGAATTGCAGTTCTATCTTTAGGTCTTTAAGGAATTGCTACATTGTTTTTCACAATGGTTGAACTAATTATATGCCCACCAACGGCGTATAAGCATTTCGTTTTCTTAGCAACCTTGCCAGCATCTGTTATATTTTGACTTTTTATAATAGTCATTCTGACTAGCGTGAGATCATATCTCATTATGGTTTTAATTTGCATTTCTTTTATGATCAGCGATGTTGAGCTTTGTTCATATGCTTGTTGGCCACATATATGTCTTTTGCTTGTTTGTTTTATTTTTTTTTTTTGAGATGGAGTCTGGCTCTGTGGCTCAGGCTGGAGTGCAGTGGCATGATCTCAGGTCACTGCAACCTCTGCCTCCCAGGTTCAAGCGATTGTCCTGCCTCAGCCTCCCAAGTAGCTGGGATTACAGGTGTGTGCCACCTTGCCCAGCTAATTTTTGTATTTTTAGTGGAGACGGGGTTCACCATGTTGACCAGGATGGTCTCAAACTCCTGACCCCAGGTGATCCACCCACTTTGGCCTCCCAAAGTGCTAGGATTACAGGCATGAACCACCGCGCCTGGCCATATGTTCTCTTTTGAGAAGTGTCTGTTCATATCCTTTGCTCACTTTTTCATGGAGTTGTTTTTCTGTTTTAAATTGGTTTAAGTTCCCTATAGACGCTGAATATTTGACCTTTATCCGATGCATAGTGTGCAAAAATTTTCTCCCATCCTGTAGGTTGTTTATTCTGTTGATAGTTTCTTTTGCTGTGCAGAAGCTCTTTAGTTTAATTAGATCCCATTTGTCTATTTTTGCTTCTGTTGCAATTGCTGCATTTTTATCATGAAATCTTTGTCCATTCGCATGTCCTGAATGGTATTACCTACGTTGTCTTCTAGGGGTTTTATAGTTTTGGGTTTTACATTTTCTTTAATCCGTCTTGAGTTGATTTGTATATATGGTATAAGGAAAAGGACCAGTTTAAATCTTCTGTGTATGGCTAGACAGTTATCCCAGCATCATTTATTGAATAGGAAGTCCTTTCCCCATTGCTTGTTTTTGTCAACTTTGTTGAAGATCAGATAGTTGTAGGTATCCAGTCTTATTTCTGGGCTCTCTATTCTGTCCCATTGGTCTATGTGTCAGTTTTTGTACCAGTACCATGCTGTTTTGGTTACTGTAGCCCTGCCATATTAGTTTGAAGCTGAGTAGCTTGATGCCTCCAGATTTGTTCTTTTTGCTTAGAATTGCCTTGGCTATTCAGGCCTTTTTTTTGTTTCCATATGAATTTTTAAATAGTGTTATCTATTTCTGTGAAGAATCTCATTAGTAATTTAACAGGAATAGCACTGAGTCTATAAATTGCTTTGGGCAGTATGGCCATTTTAACTATATTGATTCTTCCTACTCATGAGCAAGGAATGTTTTTCCATTTGTTTGTATCATCTCTGATTTGTTGGAGCAATGTTTTATAGTTCTCCTTGTAGAGATCTGTCACCTCCCTGGTTAGCTATATTCCTAGGTATTTTATTCTTTTTGTGGTGATTGTGAATGGAGTTGTGTTCCTGATATGGCTCTGGGCTTGACGGTTGTTCATTTATAGGAATGCTAGTGATTTTTGTACATTGATGTTGTATCTTGAAACTTTGCTGAAGTTTATCAGGTGAAGGAGCTTTTGGGCCAAGACTATGGGCTTTTCTAGATATAGGATCATGTCGTCCGCAAGCAGGGATAGTCTGGCTTCTTCTCTTGCTTTTTGGATGTCCCTCATTCCTTTCTCTTACCTGATTGCTCCGGCAAAGGTTTCCAATACCGTGTTGAACTGGAGTGGTAAGAGAGAGCATCCTTGTCTTGCTCTAGTTTTCAGTGAGAGGGCTTTTAGCTTTTGCCCACTCAGTATGATGTTGGCTGTGGGTTTGTCACAGATGGCTCTTATTATTTTGAGGTATGCTCCTTCAATATCTACGTTGTTGAGAGTTTTTAACATGAAGGGATGTTGAATTTTATCAAAAGCCTTGTCTGCATCTATTTAGCTAATCAAGTGGTTTCTGTCTTTATTTCTGTTTATGTGATGAATCACATTTATTGATTTGCGTATGTTGAACCAAACTTGCATCCTAGGGATAAAGCCTACTTGATCGTGGCGCGTAAGCTTTTGGATGTGCCGCTGGATTCAGTATGCCAGCATTTTGCTGAGGATATTGGCCTGAAGATTTCTTTCTTTGTTGTTGTGTCTCTGCCAGGTTTTGGTATCAGGATAATGCTGGCCTCATAGAATGAGTTAGAGAGGAGTCCCTCTTCCTCAATTTTTTGGGATAGTTTCCACAGAAATGGTACCAGATCTTTGTACATCTGTTAGAATTCAGCTGTGAATCCATCTGGCTCTGGGACTTTTGTTGAATGGTAAGCTATTTATTACTAACTCAATTTCAGAGTTCATTATTGATCTGCTCAGGAATTCAGTTTCCTCCTGGCTCAGTCTTGGGTGAGTGTATGTGTCCAGGAATTTATCCTTTTCTTCCAGATTATCTGGTTTATGTGCATAAAGGTGTTCATAATATCCTCTGATAGTTATTTGTATTTCTGTAGGGTCAGTGATAATATCCACTTTGTAATTTCTAATTGTGTTTATTTGGGTATTCTCTCTTCTTTATTAGACTAGCCAGTGGTCTATGTATTTTACTAATTTTTTCAAAGAAACAAATTCTGGATTCATTGATTTTTCGAATAGCATTTTGTGTCTCAGTCTCCTTCAGTTCAGCTCTAATTTTGATTATTTCTTTTGTTCTGCTAGCATTGGGTTTGTTTTCTTCTTGGTTATCTAGTTCTTTTAGTTGGGATGTTAGATTGGTAATTTTTAGATCTTTCTAACTTTTTGATGTGAGCATTTATTGCTATAAATTTTCCTTCTAACCATGCCTTAGCTGTGTCTTGGAGATTTTGGTATGTTGTATCTTTGTACTCATTAGTTTGAAAGAACTTCTTGATTTCTGCCTTAATTTCATTATTTACCCAAAAGTCATTCAGGAGCAGGTTATTAAATTTCTATATAATTATATGGTTTTCACTGAGTATCTTAGTCTTGATTTCTAATTTGATTATGCTGTGGTCTGAGATACTGGTTGTTATGATTTCAGTTCTTTTGCATTTGAGGAGTGTTTTGTGTGTCATTATGTGATCAGTTCTTGAGTATGTGCCATGTGGTGATGAGAAGAATGTATATTCTCTTGTTTTGGGGTGCAGAGTTATGCAGATGTCTATCAGGTCCATTTGGTGTAGTGTTGAGTTCAGGTCCTGAATATCTTTGTTAATTTTCTGTCTTAATGATCTGTCTAATACCGTCCATAGGTATTAAAGTCTCTTAAAGATTGTGTGGGAATCTATATGTCTTTGTAGGTCTCTAAGAACTTGCTTTATGAATTTGGGTGCTCCTGTGTTGGGTGCATATATGTTTAGGATAGTTAGGTCCTCTTGTTAAAATTAAACTCTTTACTATTATGTAATCCCCTTCTTTGTCTTTTTGAAATCTTCGTTGGTTTAATGTCTATTTGGCTGAAATTAGGATTGCAACTCCTGCTGTTATCTGATTTCCATTTGCTTGGTAGATATTTAAAAATTTTGAGCCTATGGTGTTATTGCATGTGAGATGGGTCTCATGAAGACAGCATGCCAATAGGTCTTGGTTTTTTATCCAGCATGCCACTCTGTGCCTTTCAATTGGGGAATTTAGCCCATTTACATTCAAGATGAGTATTGATATGTGTGGATTTGATCCTGTCATCATAATGTTAGCTGGCTATGCTGCAAACTTGTTTATGTGATTGCTTTATAACATCACTGGTCTGTGTACTTCGGTGTGTTTTTATAGTGTCTGGCAATGATCTTTCCTTTGCATATTTAGTGCTTCCTTTAGGAGCTCTTGTAAGGCAGGTCTGGTGGTAACAAATTCCCTCAGCGTTTACTTGTCTGAAAAGGATCTTATTTCTCTTTTGCTTACGAAGCTTAATTTGGCCAGATATGAAATTGTTTGGAATTTCTGTTCATTAAGAATGTTGCATATTGGCCCCCAGTCTCTTCTGGCTTGTAATATTTCTGCTGAGAGGTCTGCTGTCAGGCCGATAGGTTTCCTTTTGTAAGTGACCTAACCTTTCTCTCTAGCTGCCTTTAACATTTTTTCTTTCATTTTGTCCTTGGAGAATCTGATGATTATTGTCTTTGGGATAATCTTCTTGTGAAGTATCTTACTGGGATTCTCTGCATTTCCTGAATTTGAATATTGGCCTAACCAGGTTGGGGAGGTTCTCATGGATATCCTGAAATATGTTTTCCAAGTTGCTTACACTCTCCCCATCTCTTTCAGGGACACCAATGAGTTGTTGATTTACATAATGCCATATTTCCCAAAAGTTCTGTTCATCCCTTTTTATCCTCTATTCTTGTCTGACTGTCTTGTTTCAAAAAGCCAGTATTCAAGAACTGAGATTATTTCTTCTGATTGGTCTGTTCTGCTACTAATACTTGTGATTGCATTATAAAATCCTTGTGTGTTTTTCAGTTCTATCCAGTTGGTTACATTCTTTTCTATACTGGCTATTTTATCTTAGTTTCCTTGGTTTGAGTTTCAACATATTCCTGCCTCTCAATGTTCTGTGTTCCTATCCATATTCTGAATTCTACTTCTGTCATTTCAGCCATCTCAGCCCAGTTCAGAGCTCTTGATGTAGAGATGGTGCAGTCATTTGGAGGAAAGAAGGCACTCTAACTTTCTGAGTTGTCAGGGTTCTTACACTGGTTCTTTCTCATCTTTGTGGCCTTATATTCCTCCAATCTTTGAAGGTGCTGAACTTTGGAATTTTTTTGGTTTCTTTTATCCTATTTGATGACCTTGAGGGTTTGATGGTGGTATAAGGTGGATTCAGCTGACTGGCTTAATTTCTGGAAGATTTTAGAGGGGCTGACACTCAGCTCTCAACTTCTGAACTGTGTGCTGTATCTGCACATTTTTAATATATTGTGTCTACCAAATTAGCTTATTAAAAAAAGAGTGCTCATAATTAAGTCCAAAGTATTTTTCAATTTCACGTGGCTTAGTAAATTTTTAATAAACAAGCTGGCTTTAAAACTATTGATAAAATAAAAATAGAAATGTCTACAGAATTGTCATCATTAATTTTTGTCTGGATTTCATATTTGTCTCTGTTAGATATTTTGAGGTGTCAGGGTTTGGCACAGAAGGTTGTAAAACTATAAACCTAGCCAAAACACAATGCTTTTTGTTTATGCAAATCTGTTTTGATAAGTAAGACTAATTTAATGTTGTTGATTTAATGAAAACAGCTGAATCTTCTGAGTTATTAGTAAAAATACTCAAATAATTAAAGGTTCTTACTTAGTTGAACATCTTATATTCACAGAATATAAGATGGTTAACAAGAAAATGGTATGTAAATAATCTAGATAAACTGCTAAAATAAATAGAATGTAAATGGCTAAGTGCTGTAGGTGAACTTTTTCCATAATTTAAACTCTTAAAATCATTTTGGATGCTCATTGGCTGTCTGGGTCATTTACAATTAAGAAAAGGTTATGATATAGAGAAACATGTTTCTAAAAATTGCAGAATAATTCTCATCTATAAAATGCTGATATCTGATAGGCAGCTCAGGATTTCTCCTTAGTTGTCACTAAAATTTAAGGTTACTATGAATAATTACTCTAGTTAGTATATAATTCTGTATACAAAATGTGCCAGAGATGTGTTCTTGTTGAGTAAAAGAATAATGTTGTCTAATTCAGAAGTTATCTAAAGATTAATTCAAATTATGGACTTAAAAAGGTTATTTATGAAATAAGATAGAAAGGAACCAGTAAATAGCAGAGAGAAATGTGAAGAAAGTTATGTGTATGAAGATGAATTTTTGGTAAGGAAGGTTATAAAGAAAAGACAATAATTTTGTATGAGAAGGAATCTTGTATGGCAAATTTTTGTCCTAAAGTAAAATGATTGGTAATTTAAAAAAAAAATTAAGAAAAAAGAAAAGAAAATTTAGGACAAAACAGAATGTCCAAGCATGTCATAGGTGGCCTGAGTATATCATATGTAGTTTTCTCCTCTTTCTCTGTGTGTCTATCTTCATGCATATGAAAATAAAAGTTGAAAAAGTTTAAATAATAAAATATTCTTTAAAACCTGATAGAAAACTGGAAAAATCTGGCTAATTATCATTGCTCATAGTTAAAGCTCTTAGTCTTGATGAAGGTAAAATAAGAATTATAGTAAAAAACCAATTGACAGTTTGGCAGTTATTTTTTAACATAGTGAAGCATAAAGCTAGATTTAGCATGGAGTCAAATTTCACATATGTTATATTATATATAAATATAAATATATTTAATATATATATTAAATATAGAAATAGACCCTTCTGATCATAAGGCTTAAAACTTGTGGTGGCTCACTCCTGTAATCCCAGCACTTTGGGAGACCAAGGCGAGCAGATCATGAGGTCAGGAGTGCAAGACCAGCCTGGTCAATATGGTGAAACCCTGTCTCTACTAAAGATACAAAAATTAGCAAGTCGTGGTGGCACACACCTGTAGTCCCAGCTACTTGGGAGGCTGAGGCAGAAGAATCGCTTGAACCTGGGAGGTGGAGGTTGCAGTAAGCCGAGATCGCGCCACTGTACTCCAGCCTAGGCAACAGAGCAAGACACCATCTCAAAAAAATAAAATAAAATAAAATATTTGTTTTATCTGAGTTTCTTCCTCAAAAAACAACCTTCAGGCCTCTCAAAAAAAGCATCAATGAACTGAAACTCATCAGGTCACCACATCCAGACAATGACATCCTGGAGCCCTCATTTATCATGATTGCTTCTTTGCCTTTAGTAGTCTGTTTTCACACTGCTACAAAGATACTACTTGAGACTGGGTAATTTATAAAGGAAAGAGGTTTAATTGATTCACAGTTTCACATGGCTGGGGAGGCCTCAGGATACTTATAATCATGGCAGAAGGTGAAGGGGAAACAGGCGTCTTCTTCACAAGTTGGCAGGAGACAGAGAACACAGGGGAAACTGCCACTTTTAAAGTATCAGATCTCATGTGAACTCCCTCACTATCATGAGAACAGTCTGTGTGAAACCTCCCCCATGATCCAGTCACTTCCTATTGGGTCCCTCCTCAACATGTGGGGATTACAATTCGAGATGATGGTTGGGTGGGGGCACAGAGCCAAACCATATCATTGCTCCTCCCTAGTTCCTATTTTCTTACACATTGTTACATTTCTTCCCTGTTATGTAAACCCCTAGTTTTAGTCCATTAGGGAGATGGATTTGAGACTGAGCTCCCATCTCCTTGGCTGCAGCACCAGATTAAAGCCTTCTTCCTCAGCAGTACTTGTCATCTCAATCACTGGCTTCCTATGTGGTGAGCAGCAAGACCTAAACCAAACCCCTGGTGTTTAGGGAAAAGATTTTGGTTCCCTGACTGGGCACGTGTTGCTCATGGCTTTGCTGTCATGGGCCATGTCTTAGAAGCCCTCGTAAGTAGCTGATCACCCATTTTGGCTGGAAGTGATTTTCTGTCTCTCTCTGGCTCTGCCATAGCCGACCCCAAATACGTTCCTGATTGCCAGGGAAGAACTGTCTTTGAAATTTGACATCTGTGTCTGGATAGGCGAGTGTCTTTGTGGGACCTGACAGCAGGATCTTAAAGGGAATTTCCATTTGCAGGTTGAGCAAGCCCAACTGACTGAGAGAAAGAAGCACCCTGACTCAGTATGGACACTGTTGGGGGCTTGTTTGGAGTTGTATGTGTGTCCAGGCAAGTGAGTGTCTTTTGTGGGTATCAGACAGCAGGATCAGCAACTCTTAATTTGGGAAATTCCTAAGGTATTTTTGTTTGCAGGTTGATCAAGCCCAACCAATGGAAAGAGGAAGCACCCCAGTTGTTTTAGTTTGGACACTCTTGGGGCTTGTTTGTTGCCGCAACAGTTAGATTATGTTTTGATAATGGTATGTGTTTGATACAGTCATGGGAAATTAGAATTCAGAAAATTTGATATTTTTGTGTATACTATTTGGCCTCAATATTGTTTGGAATCTGGAATTTGCTATTAAATGGTAAAGTGGAATGCAGGTGCATGTATCCAGGCTTTTGGGCTGCTGTTCTAGACAGGGTTGGGCTTGGTTAGTATGTGATGTTCTCCTTTGGTGGTTGGCCCCAGTGTTCTTTGGAGCCTGGGAAACTTTAGCCTTTAAAAATCAAGCTGCCATGGAAACTGCTTTACCCAAAATTTTGGTTCACAGACTTCACTGGATTACCTATTGGGGCTAACAAAGTTCAGCCATGTGTACATGTTTATAGACCAAGGTAAAAGCTATTGAATTCCTGTCTCATGGCTAGAATTCCAAGATAAAAGCTATTGGATCTTTGTGTGTCTATACATGTCTGGATGTATTTATGTATGTACATTTATTAAGTTATATGTTGTGGCTACCAAATTGGCTTATAGATAAAAGAGCACTCATTAATTAAGTAAATAAGTCCAAGCGATTTTCAAGTTCGTAAGACTTAAGTAAATCTTTAACAAACAAGCTGGCTTTTAAATCATTGATAAAATAAAAATAAAAATGTCTTCAGAATTGTCAGTATACATTTTTATCTGGATTTTCTATTTGTCCTTGCTACATATTTTGAGATATCAAGGTTTGGCACAGAAAGTTATAAAGCTACAAACCCAGCCCAAAAAATGATCTTTGTCCATTTTTTTTGATAAGTAAGACAAATTGAATGTATTCATTTAATAAAACTGGAATCTTCTGCATTATTGGCAAAAATACCCATGTATTTAACTTTGAGGTTCTTACTTGGTGAGAAATTCCTGATGTTCACTAGCTGTTTAAAAAATGGCTCACAAGGAAATCACCAACTTTAAATCATGGTGTCTAATATCTCAGTTTTCAGAAGTAATCTCAATACACTGTTGAAAGAATTGAGTACATGTAAGTGTGATAAATGTTTTAGGTAAACTTTTATGTAATTTAAAATCTTAAAATTATTTTTGATGTTCATTGGATATCTGTGTCATTTCCAATTAAGAAACAGTTATGATATGGGGAAATATGTTTCTAAAAATTGTGGAATCATTCTCATCTATAAAATGATAATATCTGATAGTTCAGGATTTCTTGCTTCCTAGGTTTCACTAAAATTTAAGGTTTTAAGTATAAAAATCGTAGCGAATATATAATTGTGTATATAAAATGTGCCAAAGAAGATGTGTTCTTATTGAGAAATAGATTAATTTTGTGTAATTCAGAAGTTGTCTAAAAGTTAATTTAAATTATGGGCTTGAAAAGGTTATTTATGAAACAAGGTAGTAAGGACCTAGTAAGTAGAGGAGAGTGATGTGAAGAAAGCTATGGATATGAAGATATATTTTTGGTTAGGAAGGTTATAAAGAAAAGATAATAAATTTGTATGAGAATGGGTCTTCTATAGTAAATTTTTGACCTAAAGTAAAATGATGTTTTTGTTTGTTTGTTTCTTTTTTTTAAAAAAGGAAATTTAGGACAAACCAGAAAGTCTAAGTATGTCATAGATGGTCTTATATAGTTTTTCCTGTTTCTTTGTATGTCAATCTTCATGCAACTCAGAGAATATGAAAAACTTTAGATAATAAAATTTTATTTAAAACATGATAGAAAATTGTAGACATTTGGCTATTTAACATTGTTCATACTTAAAGCTCTTAGTCTTGATGAAAGTAAATTAAGAAATATTGTAATGAAATATATTGGCAGTTTGGGAATTCTTTTTTAATATAGTTAAGCATGAAGCCAGATTTAGCATGGAACTAAATTTCACATACATGCCTGTATTGCTTCACACACTATTTACTATTTTGCATAGATAGTACTAGCACTAAAGTACTTGCTGGTCATGCCCCTAAGTGAATTTCTTAATTGTACGAAATACATAGTGGTATTGTGGACTTAAAGATGTTAAATTGTGTATCAGAAATAAAATATTCATCATATGGGTTTTTTTAGGTTCTGGGTAACACTGTACCTCCAAGGTAAATTGAATAGGAGAAAAATTGATGGTTAGCGTTCTGTTTATTTGTTTCTAATTCTAATTTTTATTTATTTGCTGTTTGTTCTCCTTTGGGTTTCACTTATATAAAATCATTGGTTTTTTTTAGTTTCTAATGGAAGGCTTTTATTTGGTTCTACGATGTACTCTATCTAAAGTTCCTAAGCTATCTTTGTCAAGCCTCCAAAAATTGATATATGACACCAGCCATGTAAAACTCAATTGGTTTTCCTTACCTCTAATGATCTTGAGAGCTAAAAGAACTTTCAGGTTACTGGGAAAAAAAGACTTATTTTATAAGTTCTGAAGAGAAATAGTACATATTATATATTTTGTTATTTGGAAAAAGTAGGTGAGAATAAAAATGTTTAAATGGTGCTTATTTGCAATTCAACTTTTATTTCTGAAATATTCTTTTTTAATTTTTAATTTTTTCCTGAACACTATCCTAATTTCTGAGTTTTCTAATTCTGACTTTTTTTCAAGTATTGTGTCATTTTGTTACATTTCTTATTGTGTATCCAAATAGTGGATTACAGTTTCATCTGTTTAGAATAACACGTTTGTATAGTATTTGAGATTATCTTTTCTGTGTGCAAAATTATTTTGAGTTATTGGGAGAAGGTAGGTAGAGTTGGAATTTATAAAAGCTAACTTTAGAAAGCATCACCTTCTTGACTTTTGTGTAGTGTCAAAAATACACACACGTGCACATACATACACACCCCAGCTTGTTTTCTAATGTCTATTGACTCAGTTCTCTGTTTTACCTGGACCTCCTCTTTCCTTTATCTCTCTTGGCTCAATATTGACCAGTTTGAATTCCATTCCCATCAGTGTCTCCTCATTTTTGGACCACATCATGAAAGGGAACCTTGAGGGCCAGGCGCGGTGGCTCACACCTGTAACCCCAGCACTTTGGGAGGCCAAGGCGGGTGGATCAGGAGATGGAAACCATCCTGGCTATCACACTGAAACCCTGTCTCTACTAAAAATACAAAAACAAAATTAGCCGGGTGTGGTGGCAGGTGCCTGTGGTCCCAGCTACTCGGGAGGCTGAGGTGGGAGAATGGTGTGAACACAGAAGGTGGAGCTTGCAGTGAGCCGAGATCACACCACTACACTCCAGCCTGGGCGACAGAGCAAGACTCCATCAAAAAAAGAAAAAAAAAGAAAAAAGAAAGGGTGCCTTGGATGATCAGTTTTGGGGTTCATAAGATTCATACTGTTCTACTCTTTTTAAGTATAATTTCCTGCAGCACCTACTCTTGGAGTGGGTAGAACCCTTCCAGTTCTAGTTGTTGTTTTCAAATTGGCTTAGTATGCTCTCCCAGTGGGTATACATTGGCCATTTATTGTGTGTTTTACTGCCCTCAAGTTTATCAGACTCTCCACTGCTTCCCTCTGCTTTTTCTTGCTCAGACATTAACACCATGTACAATCATTTGGGTATTTTAGATGTATAGGGATGTTGCCTGTGGGGTTTTAGTTTTGCTACCCAATTGCTCTGGGTTTTTTTTTTTTTGTAGGAAAATCCATGAAGATTTAAAAGCTATCTTGCCATCATCATTGTCTTTCTATAATTGTTTCAACATTAAATTTTAATACATATATACACATATTTTCTGACATCACAGTAAATACTCCTATATTTTCCCCACAAACAAGATATAATCTTTTAGTAATTCTGCATCTTAAATGTCTGAGAATCTTTCCCTCCTTTGAATTCTAGTGTGATGTTTTTAAATACAATTATTATATAAAATCACATTTCCCTAGGATTCTGCTCTCTCTACTGTCTATCAATATCCAAAACTGATGATAAAAAAATCTGATGTCAATAGAATTCTAAATTACTCTGTGTCAAACCTCCTCCTCTGCGATTCTTCTGAAACATCCATGTAGTAATCTAAGAATATTATTTATATCCCATCTGTCCCCAGCCATATTTCCAGAGAGGAACATCTCATATGGGTTGGAATAGCTTCCTTGGTTAGAATACAAAACAAATAAACATGAATGAGAGCACAGATTCAAGTTGCAAATAAAGTAATTTTGTTGTACTAAATTTTAAAGACAGATTAAATTATATCCAAATGTTGCCAACTACTATGAAAGTTTATGCCATAAGTAATACAATCATTTACAGTACACTAGAAATGTCAACTCAAATGAAGACACTATTGATACAATACATAGTCTGATTTTTAGCATTTTCTGTGAACCTGATAATTCAGGGATGTTGTAGCACCTATAACCAGGTAAGCTTTGAAATGTGGTCAAGTTTATACATTTTTTAAGTAAATTTAAAAATATCCAATAGAAATGCTTTGGGAAAGTTTTGAAACTCTAGCTTGAGAAAAATATACGAACTATAGTACAAACAAGAATTCAATAAGAAATGTGGCTGGGTCATCACTAATATCACTGATGGAAAGGCAAAAAAACAAAAAGTGTATTTATTATGGAATAAATCCATGTTGTTTTGTTTTGTTTATAAATACCACAATAATGAGTTACAAAGTCATTGAGGACTTTAACATTTATCTCTTAAATTCTATGCAGGCCACACCTAGACTCAAACAAAAAATCTCAAAGCCTCCCACTTTTCCTCTTATTCACTTCCCTGCCCACCAATTGGTCTTACTCTTCTATGCTCTAATGATATCCATATGCCTCTAAACTCCTCGGACCTCATACCTTGAACTCCCTCTCTGTATTTATTCTCTGTTTTGCTCCTGATCAGCTATTATAAATAGTCTATCAGGCAAGACATAATTTTTTTTAGATGAAAGGGGAGAGATATTATGGAGGTGTCTTTATTAGTGTTCTATGCCATCACGCAAGCGTATGAGGAAGACTAATCTGTCTTTTATGGGGTTTCTTTCCTGTGGCACTGTGGCAGACATATGTCTATGTTAAATCTATTGCACCCTCATGGCAACTGTAAAGTGTTGGTAGAGGCTCCATTTTGCAGATGAGGAAACTGAGGCCAGGTGGAATTAGTTACTTGTCAAAGTGACAAAACCACATCTAGAATTTGGGCTTGACTTCTCAGTTCATATTCTTAACCATTATGCTTTGCTTCCTTTCTATTAAAAACAAAACAAAATAAATACACACCATCACACTTTCGAAACATGCTTCTCATCATAAGTACCTTTAATTGCCACAAAGTGTGTTCACTTGAAGGTGGATTCTCATTCTTATAAAAGCTAAACTTTATTTTGAATCAAAGGTCTAAAAAGAAAGTAGTTCATTAACTGGACAGTACGGATTTGGGTAAACAGGGTTTCAATTCAAAATAATAGAACAGCGTTGCCCGTGTAATTTATAAGGTGATTCTAAAGGCCAGTCACAAAAGATGTCACAAAAATATGCTAAGCAAAGGGATATTATTGGAATAACTGTATGGCTTTCTAAGGGAATTCTTTTAAGAATTATACATCTCTAGATGTATACATAATGGTATTTGGCATTGTTTTGGGAAGCAGGAAAGGAATGGTCAAACACTTGGGATTTAAAATATATATATACATGGTTTTTTGGTTTTTTAAATATGTATATTCATATTCATATATACATATATCTGTATATGTGTATGTATATACTTCTGTTTGCTTTCGTGTACTAATAGCACATTGCCATTTCTGTTGTTTTTTATTAGCAATAAAAGGATTATAAGTTTAAAATGAATAAATCATATAAAGTGTTTAGCAGAGGATTATAGTATTCAGCACATATTGAACACGTTTGTTTCTTAATAGTCATAGATCTTGCATATTGCTTGTGCCACTATAGAAGATTTGGATTGTAACATTAGGCTATATTTTAACAAGAAGGATAAATTTTTAAGATACGTTTAGTTCAAGTAAATGCCTTGTTAGATGGCAAAATAAATGCAGGAAAAAAAGCAAGTGAACTTCTCAAAAGACTTTGAAAAATAAACATCTAATTAGGCAAAAATATGAGTTTAAAACCATCAACAAATCTAGAGCATTGACACAAAATTTTTTTGTAATTGAACAGGATAACAACTTATCTTTCAAGAAGCAATTTGACATCATTTATAAGAAATTTCATTACTTAAATAGACAGGTAATTAGATTAGAGAAGCTGATTTTGGTGGAAAGAAAACAGACATGGTTTGTTTAAATTTGGATGACCTAATTGGTTGCTAACAAATCCATATACCAAAGATTTTCTACTAATTAGAATTTTAATAAAGTTAATGAAATAAAATGTATGACATTTAGAAATTGTCTTTCAAAAGTGCTTCAAAAGTATTCAATTACTATTGGAAACTTTCATAATTGTAGCAAGTTTAAAAGTGTCTCTTTAAGAGGAGGGACAGGAGACATTTGCTTCTTCCATTGGCTCACAAAGTGGCTGTGAGGACATCTTGATTATTTTAAGGTAGTCTATATAATGGAGTAACAAGTAAGATTACTTATTTGGAAACATAATAAATGTGTAAAAGAGCAAGAATAAAAGAAAGATCTCTCTTCAAAAACAGAGATGGCATTCATAATAATGGGTTGGAAAATTTTGATGGAATATTTCAAACTTTTTTTCATCTTGATGTTTATGATAAATTTGTCTTTACCGAAAAATTAATAGTGCTTTTGCACTAAGATTCAGAAAGAATTTATTAATATCATGTTCAGATAACCATGATAATGGTTAATATCATGCTTAAATACCATGCTCAAATAATGTAACTTAGCTTAATATTATGCTCAAAAGTTGCATTTTGGATGTAATAAAAAATATTGGTGGGCAAAGGATATGAACAGACACTTCTCAAAAGAAGACATTTATGCGGCCAACAGACATATGAAAAAACAACCATCATCACTAGTCATTAGAGAAATGCAAATCAAAACCACAATGAGGTACCATCTCACGCCAGTTAGAATGATGATCATTAAAAAGGCAGGAAACAACAGATGCTGGCAAGGATGTGGAGAAATAGGAATGCTTTTACACTGTTGGTGGGAGTGTAAATTAGTTCGACCATTTTGGAAGACAGTGTGGCAATTCCTCAAGGATCTAGAACCAGAAATACCATTTGACCCAGCAATCCCATTACTGGGTATATACCCAAAGATTATAAATCATTCTACTATAAAGACACATGCACACATATGTTTATTGCAGCACTATTCACAATAGAAAAAATTTGGAACCAACCCAAATGCACATCAATGATAGACTGGATAAAGAAAATGCAGCACATATACACTATAGAATACTATGCAGCCATAAAAAAGGATGAGTTCATGTCCTTTGCAGGGACATGGATGGAGCTGGAAACCATCATTCTCAGCAAACTAACACAGGAACAGAAAACCAAACACTGCATGTTCTCACTCATAAGTGTGAGTTGAACAGTGAGAACAAATGGATGCAGGGAGGGGAACATCACACACTGGGGTCTGTCGGGGGGAAGGGGAAAAGGGGAGGGAGAGCATTAGGACAAATACCTTTTGCATGCATGGCTTAAAACCTAGATGATGGGCTGGGTGCAGGGGCTCATGCCTGTAATCCTAGCACTTTGGGAGGCCGAGGCAAGTGGATCACTTGAGGTCAGGAGTTTGAGACCAGCCTGGCCAACATGGTGAAACCCCGTCTCTACTAAAAATACCACAAAAAAAAAAAAAAAAAAAAAAAAAAAAAAAAAAAAAAAGCCAGGCGTGGTGGCAGACACCTGTAATCCCAGCTACTTGGAAGGCTGAGGCAGGAGAATCACTTGAACCCAGGAGGCAGAGGTTGCATCGAGCCGAGATCGTGTACTCCAGCTTGGGCAATAGAGTGAGACTCCATCTCAAAACGCACACACACACACACACACACACACACACACACACACACACACACACACACACACAAAACATAGATGATGGGTTAATAGGTGCAGCAAACCACCATGGCACATGTATACCTATGAAACAAACCTGCACATTCTGCACATGTATCCCAGAACTTAAAGTAAAAGAAAATTATTGTCTTTAATTCTTTTTTTTTTTTTTTTTTTTTGAGATGGAGTCTTGATCTGTTGCTCAGGCTGGAGTGCAGTGGCACGATCTCCGCTCACTGCAACCTCCGCCTCCCGGATTCAAGCGATTTTCCTGCCTCAGCCTCCCGAGTAGCTGGGACTACAGGCACGTGCCACCACGTCCAGCTAATTTTTGTACTTTTAGTAGAGACGGGGTTTCACCATGTTTGCCAGGATGGTCGCAATCTCTTGACATTGTGATCCCCCCCGCCTCAGCCTCCCAAAGTGCTGGAGTTACAGGCATGAGCCATCGCACCCGGCCAGGTCTTCTTATAAATAGTTCCACTTCCTCAAGGCAATTACAGCAGAAGTAGAACTTCGACCTTCTTCATCTCATTTCTTCTTACATCCCTGTAAGTAGAGAAATATTGATTCAACTATTTTACTTGAACTATCAAAACACTTTGCCAACCAGACCTTATTCATTTTTAAATAAAACATACTCAACATGTAAATTTGCAACACTGTTGCTTTTACTTCTCTTTTTCCCTAACTCCAATAGCAGTCAGCTTTCAGTTCACCGCGGAAGTTTGCTTTACCTGGAATTCCTACTCCTATTATCTTTGCATAAATTCACGTTTTTGTCTCAGGTAATATTAATTCCCCAACGGTTCAAGGTGGTCCCTAACAAGGTTACCCTACTTCTAGCCAGGCTCTAGAGCCCAGGTCAGAGCGCCCCGCTTTGCGATGACCCCTGGAGAGGCCGAGACTGGCGCTTTGGTCAGGTGGGGGACGGGGCCAGGTCGCGGCTGGACAGCACAGCCACTCTTTGCCTGTTTCCAAGGCGCAGAGTACCCTCTCCCACCTTTTGCCCGCTGAGGTTGCCTGTACGCTTGAGAGACCCCGGGAGGGACGTGCAAAGCGCTCTCTACATGGAATCAAAGGTGGGCACAAATCTCTTAGCTGGGTGCAAAATCTGAATGCACCTGTGGTTGCCTCTCCAGCAGCTGACTGGCCTGGAGACCTAATGGAGTAAGGGAAAGGCGGGAAAAAGGGAGACACGGGAAGAGAGAAAGTGGGAGAGAAGGAGAAGGTAGAGAGGATATTGCTGCTGCTGCTACCCAGAGCACGCGCAGCCCAAGCGCCCGACCCAGTCTGAGCGCAGCGCCCCAGACTGGCTCCCCGCGCGGCGGCTCCGCTCCAGCCCTTCCTCCCTGCCCCGCTCAGGTCCCGCAAGACTCCGCGAGCCCGTGGGCGGCCGCGGCGGGGCTGGCGCCGCCACCGCCGCAGTGTCCGGGAAGGGGAGCGCTGCCGCCCTGCTTCCTGCCGCAGCGGCCGGCCGCCAGGCGGGGACCGCGAGGTGGGAGCCTCGGAGAGCCCTGCCCGGCAGTGGGCCCGGCCTTCTCCAGAGCTCTGGTCTCCTCCCGCGACAAAGTGAGGCCAGTGCCGGGGCGGCGGGACCGGTAGGCCTTCCGCACTGGCGTCCTTGGGAAATCCGGGGCAGAGGCTTTAGTCTCTGGGCAGCAACCGCCCAGAGAGCCCCTGTTTTCCTCCCCTGTATCTCTGTGAGGAGGGGGTGCCAGTGGCCCCTCACTGGGGAAGGCTCACTGGCCTCGCCTCACAAACCCAGCCACAGGTGCATCCAGAAACGACAAAGGAAATGTGGGGCGCTTGAGTACATAGAACAACTCTTGCTGATATGAAAGGTGCAGTATAAAAGGGTTTGCAGAGCTGAATTCTGTTCCCAGCTCTTCTTCTAATTAGATTCATTGATCAGTTCTACAAAAAGTTACTGGCATCTACTTTATGCCAGGCACCATTCCAGGCTCTGGGGATACATGTGTGAACAAAATAGATTAGTCCTGTGGAGCTTACATTCTTGGAAACCAGATTAGTGATTCAAGGAAAAGCGTCCCCCCTCCTCCCTCTCTCTTTGTTAGTTGGGAAAGTGATGTCTGTCCTATGCAAACTTCACATATTAGATATAAGAAGATAATATAATAAAAGAGAATGTGGAAGGCTCTTGGAACACTAGAAAGAACTCTACGAATGTAACACATTCGACTGCACTGAATGAAATCTTACCATTAAAACAAAAATCACTTCCTATGCACTTTTAGAGTTCAAAGTCCAACTGGGGAAAAAAAAAACAACATTAAACAACGATAGCATCTGGCACTTTGTCTCTGATCAGCTGGAAAACCTAACTAGCAAAAAAATGAGATTCCTAGAATTTACTTTAAATTGTGTTACTTAAATTTATCTTCTGTCTATACACATCTGAAATTGTCTTCACTTTAGCACCCCTGAGTATAGAGATATCACACTTTCTTTTTTTGTGGAAAATGACTGCAAATAAATAGGCATTTGGATGGTGAACAGTTTTCATAAGCAGCACCATGAATTACAGAGAGTCTCAAAGTTGGGTTACTTTAAGGAATATAGGGAAAAATTCAATTTCAGAATTTGGTTATATGAGATATAAGCCCTGTCATCTACTTCATCTCACAAGGGATGTTTATAAAACTTCACAAATCAGTTACGACTGCTAAAATTCCCCTCAAACTAAATCCTAATCAGCCATCAGACTGACTGCTACAGCTCTCCAGGACCTGAAATTATGGTTGTTAAAGTCCCAGAGTAACAGAGATTAAGATGCAAGTGACTATTAGGACAGCAGCATCTGCAGAGCATTTTCTGGCCACATGTTGTTCTGCATGTTGTGGGAGTCAGACAATATTTTAGGTCAGGCCTGACTCAGCGACTGAGGCTTCTATTGAAATTCAACAGCTTCAACATTATAATAAGGTTATGCACCACCTTCCACTTACTCGTGTTTCTCTCCCTATATCCTCATGAAATGAGATGGATTTCAAAAGCAGGGGATTAAGATGAGATGTCCTGAAGACTGCTACCAAATATCCACAAATTCAGTAATAATAGTAGACTGTCTTATATGGTTTATACACTTACTCATTTAGTACTTTGAATATCCTCATAAGGTAGATGGGTCAAAGAGTGGAGTTGGGGACCCAATCAGACTAAATTCAGATAATATGACTTTAGGTACTAAGCTACACTGACTCCCTGCAAAAAAAAAAAAAAAAAAAAAAAAGTAAAATGATGAAAAAAACATACACAGCCTTACTGTTTGCCCAGAGCAGCTTTAGCAGGTCTAGTGGGGACTAGGAGCCCCTGAATCTCCTTTTAAAGACAGAGGCGTGTGATAAAAAGGGCCCTAATTTCTGATCTATGTTTCTCCCTCTAGATTAGAGCAGCAAATAGGTGAGCCTGAGAGTAGCATATACCCCCAGTGTGTACAAAGTTAAACTTCAATCAAGCATTTCTCTCAATGGAACACAATACAAATAGTTAAAAGATAAAGTAAAAAGACACATTCTTTCTGACAGACTAGAAATCTTTTCTCCATGGCAAGTTGAATATTTCAATTTTCTTTAGTACAATTTCTAGTTCCTTTTAAAAGGGATTCAGCTGAAATAAACATCAATACTTATTTGTAAGAGCAACAGACTGTACCAAAGTTATAGCAACCACTGAGATGGAATATGTATACTAAAGGGAAAATACTTGCCTTAATTTACCTCCTATATATATGAAATCCAGGGTCTTGTGTACCCTCTGATGAATGGCTGCATGCTATTAATAAAACTTTTTGTCTGATCAGTCTGCTTCTTTTATACCCTATTGTGGCAACCAACAGGAGTTCTGTTAAATTGGTTTTAGTTTCTGTGATTAAGAGGTATTAGTGAAATCCATTTATATTCATCCAGGAAATCAGAAGTAGAATATATTCTTTCGAAATTTTCAGTGTATATGCCACAGCATAGTTTATTCAAACATACAGAGAACTATTTCAACAAGTATACCTGCTTGATTGGAGACGAAACCTGTGACTTAAGACACTGCTTCTGTTTGGAAGAAGCATTATGAGAGAGAATAAGGCTACTGAAAAGTTGACAAATGGGTTAAACATAAACATTGTCCCCTGATGCGAACACTACTGGCATAAATAACCAAGAGATTTGGTGTGTATCTGTATGCTGTGTGAGTGTTATTGTTTGGGATGTTAGCACTGGATCATTTTATGTAGAAAAATCCCATGGACTTGATAAAGTATATGTCTCTACATTGCAATTAATTGGGTATGCTTTCAGTAAAAAAGATTTGCAGGCTCAACGAAGGTGAGCTTAAAATTCTAGAGTCTATGCCACTGTTATCTATAAAGCTCACCCGCTACCTGTCTTATTTAAGAAAAATTATTTGCTTTAATGTATCTAAGTGACACAGTGATGAGTGATCCAACTTTACTTTGATTATATTTAATGATAGACTATTTTTAAAAAATATTGGCAATCCAACAACTCAGAGAGAACAATCTAGGAGAAGAAAAAAATAAACTAAAAGTAAACAAAATGAAGTAAATATAAAGAGCAAAAGTCAATAAAATAGAAAACAAACAATAGAGAATAAGGCAAAGATACTCAGTAAATGTTGTATTTCTTAAGCCATTATAATGAAGAGTAAATAGTAGCTATTGGACCTTCAATGCTGAGGAAATCTCTTCTTGTTAACGAGTGACTGTTAGGAAAAATCTTAAAAATTGTTTTCAAATAATATACCAAACTTTGTTACATAAATAGTTAAGTAGAGCAAGTATTAATTACCAGCCAATAGATAGGAATCACCCTGTAAACATTAGAAAATTATCTGAAAGTTTCAGAAAACAATATTGGAATCTGTGTCTTAATTAAAATCTCCCTGGAAGAAAGGGGGCAAATATGGAAGACCCAGGGAGACCTATTACTGTCCGTTATCTAGGCTAACAGCATAAGCAACTGTCCAGACAATAAGTGCTGGCTGCTATGAAGAACTCCAAGTTTAGAACAAAATAACATTGGAGATACCTCAGTATGTTGGTAGTTGATAGGGGTTAGATCATAGAAAGGGAAATACTTAAAGGTCCAAAAGCTGAGAAAAAAATATGCTATAGCAGAATTTTAATGCCTATTTAACTTAATACCTGTTATTCAAATGAAGATATTTGTGAGCCCATGTCTGAGCAGGTGAAGGCAGAGTTGCTCTGGATGAAGAGAGGCTGGGGCATCAGGGTCCTGTCTTCTCTGTGCCACTGACCCTGCCAAGAGGTTCCAGGCAGCACAGTCTGAGAACTTCTGTTCTACAGAAAGTAGGAAATGATGAATGCAAAAGTACAGGTGGAAGTGTTACCTAGGTATAGAAAAGAAATACTTTTACAACTGAGAGGAGCAAAAGAAGAGAGAGGTGAGAATTGAAAATGCACTGAATACATTGCTTTTAAGTATTTTACATATGGTGGAATTTTAGTGTAACCATAGACCATGGGGGAGATATTTTTGGACAGGACACTATTTTAAGGGACATCACCTAAGATAACACTATGAAAGAAACTGCCTAAATTAGGAATATGTAGGGTCTGCCATGTAAAATTAGCTCTGAGGTGTCCAGAAGAAGTTAATCACGCTATGTACTGTTTTATAAGCATCTATTTGGAATCAGAAAGATCTGAGTATAAATTGCTTAATAACTGTGTAACTGTGATTAATTTGCTCAAAGCTATTACTTGGCTCTGACCTAGTTAGAATAATATAGGACAGGAACCCAGCTTGCTAGGAGGGCAGAAATTATCAGTGTTTTAATCCCTTCGGGCAACTGTAACAAAATACCATGAACTGGATAGCTTGTAAGCAACAGAGATTTATTTCTCACCATTCTGGAGGCTGGGAACTACAAGATCAAGGCACCAGAAGGTTTTGTATCTGGTGCAGGCCCACTTACTATAGCTTTGTGAGTCTGAATGTTTAGTTGCATCTGGGAAGACTCTTTGGTGTTCATTGTTTGATTTCTTTGTTGCTGATGTCTTTACCTATCTATCATCTATCCACACAAACCTATACTTAAAAGCAAGTAAGAAATTTTACCTTGTTTCTACAGTTCTAGTTTTTATAAGTGGTTACAAAGCCACAGTTGATATTTATACATTTTTTCTTCCACAACACATTTCCTCTTTCTCTTATCTTTACCAGGTCCTTAGCAGGGTTGGAGTTACTTATCTTCTGGACTGACCCACACCTTTATTTGTTAGATCTGAATGGCTCTGTGTCTCTGTCTTTAGATGTTTGTGATCTGCCATTCACTTTTCCCATTGGACATGGAAGTACTAAAAGAGCCCTACAGAATCTTCTGTGTTTCAAACATGGTCTTCTCAGTCTCATATTTTAAAATCCTGATTGCAAGAATTACATCAGTAAGTGCCTAGTAAAGAAAAAAACATGGCTTCTAGCTTAGTACAGAGACATTCTTAAAAGAAATAGGTTAAACAGGTACAGAAGAACAGAAAAGCCAAGAGGTGACACTGAAGTAAACAGATGTTCCTTATACAATGCAGCTATCAGTCTTCAGGTTAGCAGACCAAAGGGGAGATGCTGGAGCATTTGAAGCTAGAAGCTTGGATAAGAAACCCTACAGAAAAACCTCCCTACCTCAGAGGAAGGGCTGTTCCCCAGCTTGGTGCTAATTCCTCAGGAGTTTAGAGAAAGGACCCCTGGAATTGAGCCAGGATATCTGAGAGAAGGAGTTAAGTGTCAGGACTTGTGTCTCCTAAAAGAACATACCTCTGAGGAGGAGGCATTGGCTAGCTGTCAGTATTTTTGAAGGAGTACAACACAGCTGGTTTTGAGATTTCAGGGGGGAAAAAAATGGAAACTTTCAGATAAAAAGCATTGTTGTGGTGCTAATGACAGAACAGGAAGCAAAACAAGCAGAAACAAGTCCCTCCTCCCTACTCCACTCCTCCAATTTCCCTTTAGCATCTTCTATTGCCAGAGAGTAGCTAGAAAAGGAACAATATGTTTGCAGAGCTCCATCCTCAGCATCATAAAGCAGAGAATAAAAGATTGACTTTGGATGGAAGAACCAATAACAAAACAGAGAGGTTGGGTGTGATCATGTGGCTTGCTTTGGCCATTGAAATGTGCACGGAAGTTTATAGCATGTCAGGTTTTTTTTTTTGTTTCCTTTAGCTCTTTTGTACCTCTGCCATCCGAAATGGATACCCCCAGGTTGTTCCTAAGCCAAGAAAAATCACACATCCCATAGAGCAGAACAGAATGTATTTCAATTCTTGGAATCAAAATACAGGCATCAGCAATTTTTTTTTTTTTTTGAGATGGAGTCTCACTCTGTCATCTGTCACCAGGCTGGAGTGCAGTGGCACGATCTTGGCTCACTGCAACCTCCACCTCCCGGGTTAAAGCGATTCTCCTGCCTCAGCCTCCCGAGTAGCTGGGATTACAGGCACCTGCCACCACATCCAGCTAATATATCTATATATCTATATATATCTATATATCTATATATATCTATATATCTGTATATATCTATATATATCTATATATCTGTATATATCTATATATATCTATATATCTGTATATATCTATATATCTATATATATCTATATATATAGTATTTTTAGTAGAGACAGGGTTTCACCATGTTGGCCAGGCTGGTGGCGAACTCCTGACCTCAGATGATTCACCACCTCGGCCCCCAAAGTGCTGGGATT
Source organism: Pan paniscus (assembly GCF_029289425.2). Lineage (NCBI taxonomy): Eukaryota > Metazoa > Chordata > Mammalia > Primates > Hominidae > Pan > Pan paniscus. The sequence goes on along the minus strand of NC_073262.2, from coordinate 111,567,018 downwards.
ACAGGCCTAGGCCACTGCGCTCGGCCTAGAGGTTAGAATTTTAATCAACTTGATAATTTTGACCAACTTGATAGTGTTTTGTGATAAGGAAGGGTACAGTACCCTGAAAATACAGTCTATAATTTGTGACTATGTTTTATATTAAACGTTTTTAGAATCCTTTCTCAATAAACCTAAAAAAACTTACCTCATTTGTATGTTACTTAAAGTTTGTTTTAGAGTTTGCAGAGCTTTTTTTCCATCCATTTCTAATGTATTCTCATACCAGTGTTTTTAGAGTGAGAGGGCAAATATTATTACTTCTTTTTTACAGGTGAAGAAACTAAGTCTCTTAGACAAGAGAAGGTCTTAAGACAGGTTAAGAAGTTTGTCAATGTTATATTTAAGAATGAGAAATCAAGCTTCCTGGTAGATGAATCTCTTCCTTTATTAAAAATATCAGTTGATGTTTATTTTTAAATTTAATTTCAGTCTCTTTTGCTTCGCATGCTTGCTGAACTTGTCTCTCAATCCAACAAGAACAAAATTAATTTCCCTTGTCATGTAAGAAAGTTCCCCTTCAAACCCACACTGGTTCTTGAAGATGCAATGTGCAATGGAAACATATCCAATCAGCAGGCAATGCGCTGCTCTTAACTCTTCTGGAAGCAGAGGGATGTATTAGTCAGTTTGGCCTGCCGTTAAAAAAATACTGTAGACTGGGTGGCTTAAACTGCAGACATTTAATTTCTCACAGTTCTGGAGGCTGGGAATTCCAAGATCAAGGTGCTAGTTGATTCTCTTTCTGCTTGGAGCTCGTTTCTTGGCTTGTATTTGGCTGCCTTCTCTCTGTGTCCTCACATGGCAGAGAGAGGACGTGAGTTTCTGATGTCTCTCCTTATAAGGACACTAATCCTATTGGATCTGTTTGTTTCAATTGCTCTACAAGTTTCCAAATTCTAAACAAGCACAGGTCAGAGACGGGCAGGGACTCTACTTGATCAGGAGGAGAGGGAAGTTTCATGAGGTGGCATTTTATTGTATACAGAACTGAGATTTAGGCCTGATATGAAAGGAAAGTCTTTGAAGGACCTGATGCATTTTATATTTTGTAGTTGGAGCCATGGTTTCACTTCTCTGTAAGATAAGCTTAGGTTTCCAAGTGGTTTCTTTGGGACAGGACATTTATTAACCTGCTCCACAGGAGCTGCTTTCCCATTATCAGCCACTCATCCACTTACATGAAATTGCACAAATCTTCTTCATCAGTATTAAATGTATTTCTAATTTTCACCTGTTTCTCATACTTGACAGTGTATAATGTTACCAACAAATCACCCAGAGCATTTTCAACTACTTAAAACATAATTTATAAGTATGAATTTTATCCTTCCACAGGTACCAGTGGATACTGGAACTGTTAGATAAATGAATCTTTGCTAGTCCATATTCATTTACCTATGCAGTTTACAGCTTGTATAACAAAGAATAATTTGTTAAGTTTATGGAAGAGGTATACTTCTGCTCTGCATCCACAAGAAAGCATGGGTTGATCTAAACAGTTAGTTCAGGGCACTACGCAAAGCATTATAGAGATTTATGTCACAACAACAAAGGACCTTATGTGCCAGAGATCCTAACAATGGGATGGGGAAGAGAGACACATATTTGTTATGCATGAATAGAACTTTGTGCCATGTTTCCCACATATGTGAAGTGTAGATGATGATCATGAAGATGATGATAATACAAACAGTATGCTTGACTATCACTGAGTATCTTGTATGTGCCAGACATTGCTCTCGGTGTTTTACTTGTATTAAATTCATTTATATCTTACAACACCTTATGAGGTAGTTACTATTACAATTATCTCACTTTATAGATAAGGCACAGAGAGATTAAGTAACTTAATACTCAAAATCACATACCTTGTAGGTGCCATCATGGTTTTTGACCATACAAGTAACAGCTGGCTTGACCTCAGTTGGAAGGCTCCTTTGGATCAAGTTATTATCATTGCTTTACCATTCATATGGAATCATTCTACTGTTCCTCATGGTGCATGGCCCTGCGATGCCATGGGAGTGTCTGGCCCATACAGAGCTGAAGAGAAATACCAGTAAGTGGAGAGTGTTAAAAGCAGTGCCTGGGGATTTTATTTAATTTGACAAGCAGTTGAGAGTCACCACGCAAAAGTGACACTATCAAGATCATATTTAAAGGAGAAAGTGACTGCAATCATATAAAAAATAAAGGGAGTCCAGTGAAGAGGAGGCATTTGTTCAGGTGTTAAGGGATTAGAGCTGAGAAATGAAAAAAGAGGTAAATGCAACAGTACAATGCATAGTAATATCCGTATCGAAATATGAAAGATAAGGAAGCAAGAGGGAGAAAAGCCAAAGCTGCCTACAAGGTTATAAACTCTGTATGCAGGAAAATGTATGCTAGAGAAGGAAGACATTTTCATTTTAAAAACTTCTGAAATCTGAATTTCTTCACTATCACTTTTCTGATATATACGTGCATTTTGTCCCTGACATGCCATTCATCAGTAATCTCTAAACAAGTAAAATATGATGAAACACACTGCTCATAATGACGATTCTTAGTTAGTGAGGAACCATCTGAATCATGACAAAATCAAATTATATCCTATATAAAAGATATCAAGTATATCTTTTATATTTTATTTCTTCAAAATTGGTAATACAGATCTAGGCATTTTGGTTATTTTTAAAAAATAACTAAGAATATTTAATGAGTCAGAATATATCATTTTCCAGACATGCTAAATAATAAAAAATGTTACTAAACAGTGTTAATATTTCCCAATTTATGGATCCAGATATTTGTGATGAAGCATACATAGTTTTCTAACATAAGGAATACTATTCATTTAGTGGGTTATTTATATAAAATTGCATATTTTCCCTTTCAGAATGAATTAACCTTTCCTTAGTTCTCATTTCGTATTTCAGGAAGGGTTGTTCTGGGAAGGAAGCCTGTGTTAGAGTAAGAGAAGTTTAGACTTATTCCCAACAGATGGCACCGTTAATAGACGAACCACTGCAACTGGCAGTTCCCGTAGTAGAAATACTTCTGCTCTGACCTATTTCAAGCTGATAATATTTTAATAACCAGCTCACAAAATTCCCATAACTTTAATAATCAGTCTTGTATGGCAGTACCGGTCAACTACAGCACATCAGTGTTACTTCTGATAACCTGCAGAACAACTGGAGTGGGCAGAGGCACAGAAGCAATAGAGGAATATTTGCCACAAGAAGAAACTATATTAGAACATAACTTGTAATACTACAAGTATATTCATTACTTCAGGAGTCTTTCAGCATTCATTTACTCCCAGTAATAGAAATTTAGAGCAGAATGGAAAAAAAAAAAAAAAAACCCTCTCTGGGCATAAGGAGGTTCTTTGATGTGCAACATTGGAAGCTGACACAAAGTAGTTCTAAGGATTACAGTTTACAAAGAAGACTGAACCCTTGCTCTCTCCACACTCTTGATCCACCCTTGGGGCCAGTGAAGCCAAAAGCATATCAGAGGTGTCATGTGTATTGGAAATGTGGTTTTGGAGCCTCCTTTTAGGGAGGAAGTTAAAATGCACACAAACAAAAAGCCCAAGATCTAGAACGTATTGTCTTCTCAAATACCCTTTGCCTATTAATTGTGTTCAGCCTCTCTTAGCTACTAGATCTGAGATAAAACAAGACTCTGGTTCCTTTTTTATCATTTCATTTAGTTTGATTTCATTTGGGCCTGTAAAGACATTTGCACCTTTGGAATTAGTAAGGGAGCATTGAATTCAAACTTGTTTCTTCAGCAGAGCCACATTAGAAATTCATTTATCTCTTTGGGATAAAATGATTCATATTCTCTAATAATTTTTGTTTACTTAATAATTATGTTTTGTTTTGTTTCATTTCAGTTCTTATTGTACACAGAGCACTTCCATCCCCTTTTCCACAGACCATGTAAATAGAAGCAAAGAAAGACATGTTCATCCTGGCCTTGAGATACCCCTGTGCAGTGGCAAATAATCTGGAACCTTATTTGTAGCAAGCTGTGAGGACAAATGCTTCTAAATGTGACCAGGACATGGCCATGGTCCTAGGAGGCTCTGACTGAAGCAGAACTTTCTTAGGTTTCCTAATAACCATGCTCCTGTAGGGAAATCAGGCTTTTCTTTTTATTTGTTTTGTTTGATATAAACACTTTATTCTTCAAAGAGGTAGGGTGGAATGAGTGACCTCTGCTGCAAATAAGTCTAATGAAATTGGAAGAAAAGATATTTAGGGGATATATACTTTCATTTAGTAGGCAGTGAGCATGTTCATTAATATTTAAGCTCAAAATACAAAAGTTGAGCACCTTTTGATTCCTATATTTAAATATTCAGAAAGCATCACCATTGTAATTTTGTAACACTTCAAAACACTTCTGGAATCTTCTTTGTCTTGTTTTCTTTTACTTAATTTTCCAAATCAACAACTTGCCAATATCCTACTCGTTGGCAGCTATAGCTAATTAGCTCAAAATAGCCCCTAATATAAAGTTTGGTGCTGTGATATTTGAGGTGGGAGGGAGTCAGCAAAGGGCTACAAAATCTGGCATGAGAAATGAAACAAATGTAGCAGCATCATTTTTTAAATTGTGTTGCAAGGGTCTCTGTCTTCTAAGGCAAAACCTCATATTATAATATTTACATAAATATTGACAATCATGGGAGAAAAAGACATGTATGGTGTAGCACACCCTTAGCAGGAAAATATATTGATTCCTTTTACCTGGGTATTGATATATAGTTCCAACCACAGTGCAATTTACAAAACTGAATGAAAATATGAAGGGCATAGAAGCTCTCTTTGAATAAAGGCAAACTAAATATTCCCATGGAGGTGGAAGAGATAGAGTTTACATTAAAAATTTCCCATATACAGTTCACCCTTCTGATTTTAGTATACTTACTATTAAATAGCTGTGCTTTGAGTTGGAATTAGTTCTGTACATGATTGTTACTACTTAGTAGGATGGTATAGTGAACATATTTTGTCTTGCCTACATAGCCCCAGCATCAGTCTTTCCTTCTCCTTTCCTAATAATGCCCAGATTTTCCTGTGTGTTATCCCTACTGTTTGAGTGCTTGCATTCAGAAATTCAAAGTGAATCTTAATACACCTACACCAGTTAGCATAATCCTGTACCCTTTGTCTCAGTAATTAGCTCAAAGATAGACATGTTATCTATGCTAGTCCAATACTAGTGAAAACTAGGTCTTTTTTTCCATGGTTTGGGAAAGCATCCACTATTTCTGTTTGTAAACATGAATGAGGAAACAGGGAGCCCTGGAAACTATTGGCACTGGCATCGATGATATGTTGAGGAAAGGAGGTATCTTTATGAAGTTGACAATGGACAGGAAAAGCTAAAAGACAAAAAGAGAAACAAAAAACAGATTCTTAGTGAACCTGCTGTCTCTAGATCAAACCACCATGAAACCCATCTTAAGACTGCACATTCCAACTACATCAGGTAATAAATTACCTCACTGTGTAAAAGACACTGTGAGTCGGATTTACAGCTATCTGCACTGCAGTGAGTCCTCAGTAATCATAAGCTTTAATATTCTGAGATAAGAGACTAGGACTTCTTTTCTTATCCCCAGCCTTTATTGGGCCATGTAGAAGAACTTTCACAAGTAGTTCTTCAATATTTGAGCTTCTTGAATTGCATCATGCTGGTTTTGTTCTTTACCATCTTCAGAATACCTTTACTGCTTCAAAGTTTTATTCTCCAATCTAATCCACTCGTCTTTTTAAATTTTAAATCCCAGTTACTATCTAGCTTTTATCTGTGTTTCTTTTCTCCATTATCTTTTCTACACTGTTTTCTTAATTGTTTCTAAAGCATCTTTTTATTTCTTTGCTCCCTCTCTTCATTCTGTACTATTAAAAACATTAAAAAGCATATTCCCTTTCCAGTTAGAACATGAAGCTTTTTCCTAATAGCCAATTTGTTCCTGCAGTGTGGTACTTTGCATCTGAGGCAGAGTTCATTGAGAACATCAAATACAAATCAATCTATCAACTTCATAGCTCTTGTGATTTCCTTGCTTTCTTATTCATTGCTTCTTTAGATTCTGGCATTAGATTATAAACCAGCCTATAGAGGAAGTCTAGCTTGGTCTTCCACAGCTGAAACTCAATAAATGTCAAATAAGCTGCACTGTCTTTAGTTAAGACAGCCCTGGTAAAAAGCTGACTTTATGTCCAAGGACTCTTCCATCTAAAGAATGAGCTCACTTTGGAGCTCAATTAATTGCAAAGATAGAAGACATCTAAACTTTGGCTAAAGTCATTCCCCTCAGCTTTTTTAGGGACAAAGTGTCTTTCAAAGAGACCTATTAGAAGCAAACTATTACTATTATGTGTTAGTAAATTAGAACCATTTTGCATAGCAATTTGAAAATATCTGTTGAGATTAAAAATTAAAAATATATTTTTATTAAAAAATTTGGTTTTGAAATCCATCAAGCAAAAATAATTGCAAAATAATTGCAAAGCCATATTTCTTATGCATCAGTTTTATAGGAATGATGAAAGATTATTAAACATTTTTTCTTATTGCTTTTTCTCTCCTTAAGCATGTACTTTTGTTCCTTAGAGCTGAGCTGAGGACAGAGTCAGGTTAACTGTTACTACTTTACTCAGATACCCAGCATTTTGTTCCTGGGCCCATCTAGCCAAACCTTAGGATGTTCCTTTCTAGAAGACAAATAGATTTTGTTTAGGTCATCTTACGAGTCTCTCAGGCATACAGACACTCTGCTGTTAGCACTTAAGATTATTTTTGATCAGATATGTTACAGTGTGACAGACTGAATTGCATTTCCCACCGCTCCCCCGCTCTCACTTATATGTTGAAGTCCTAACCCCCAGGACTTCAGAATGTCACTTTATTTAGAAATAAGGCCTTTAACTAAAATGAAGCCACTGGTAGAAGGGTCCTATTCCAATCTGACTAGTGTCCTTATAAGAAGAAAATATTAGGGCATACAGAGATAGATACATCAGGGATGCACCCACACAGAGAAAAAGGCCATGTGAAGACACAGCAAGAAGACAGCTATCTTTCAGCCAAAGAATGAGGCTTCAAAAGAAACCAAGCCTGCTGACATCTTGATCTCAGACTCCCAGATTTCAGAGCTGTGAGAAAATTAATTTCTGTTGTTTCAGCCACTCAGTCTCTGGCATTTTGTTATGGCTACCCTATAAAACGAATACACAGAGAAACTCCAAATAACAGTTGATTGAACAAGGTTGAAATTTGATTTCTCTTTTACCTAAAAAAAAAGTCCATAAGAGGACAGCCTAGACTGCTATGAAAGCTAAAAAAGTTGTCAGAGATCCAGTCTTCTTCTACACTATTGTGCCATCCTCCTGAGGGCATGGCTGTTTTCCTTATTACTGAAATGGATGCCAGAGCACCAGATAGAAAATACAAGTCCCTGGAAGCAGGATAGAGAGAGGAAATACGAGCATTCCTTCATTTTAAGGAGACTTTCTGGACTTAATAGAACATTTCATCGAGTATCTCATTGACCAGAATATAATGCAAGGAGATTTAAGTTCAACAAGGATGATAAGACTTGTAGCATTTTTAAAGTAGCAATGTACTCAACTAAATATTGGGGTTATTTTTCAAAAGAATGAAAGACTGTGCTAGCTTCCTACTTGGAATTCTCTGCCATCTATTATCAAATGTGTATGAATCCCCAAATGATCTGTTTCTCAAAAGATTTTTCATGCCAGTGCAAATATATTTCTTGTTGGGTCGTTTCCTCCAGTGCCCTATATATACCCATATTTGCATAAACCACAGTGATGGGCAAAGTCTGTGGTTCAACTTGAGGTTTCAGCTACATGTGAGTACAAGGATTTTCTACTTTGTTGCACTATTTATAACAGCAAAATCCAACTGCCTGTCCCATAGTGAGCAAGTGACAAAGTAGAAGATATTGTGTTATTTTGAAGAAACACAATGTGAAAATCATGTTGAAGAATAGCGGGTAACATGGAAAATATTCATGAGAACTTGCTAAGAGGAAAAACGTAAACTATAAAATTGTGTATACAGTAAAAACCCATTTTTATAAATAAATATGGAATAAATATATATTTTACATATATATAATTTTGTGTTTCCAATTCACTCATACAAGAATAGAAGTCCATATAAAGGAAGTATTAATAGCAGTTGGCCCTAAGCAGAGTCTCTGATGGTGACCACTAACATGGCTTCTCAACAGCAGTGTACTGGAGCAAGTCAGTTACTTTTCATTGTGAGTTCTTGTCCTCAGCATTGTGAGTGTTTTAGATTACTTCTCTACTCCCCATTGGTTGTCGTTGGCATGTCCCTGTCCTGTGCCAGCCCCAGATAGCCTTATACTGGTCTTTTTGCCACCTGGAATTGAGAATCAACAATGAGGAGAAAGATATCTTTCTCTTAATAAACTGAACCAAGTTAGCTCAGTGTTATTAATAAACATCAAATGACAATCTTCTATTTGGGGCCACTGGTTTGAATTTTTTATTAGCCTTTTTAAAATGTGTGTTAAATATATTTCTATATGCAAACACACATATATATATGTATGTATGTGTGTATATACCTTCCAACCAAAGGACTCCTTACTGATACAGTTGCCTTCCTCAAAGAATTTTATTCCCAAACTTTGTAACTACAGGTGTCTGCCATTTCCACTGAGCACACTATATCCCAGAGTATTATGCAACACAGTATGTCCTGAAAAAAAATAACCTAACTATATTTGATTATAATCATTTCTTTTTATTTACACATTAGTATGCCTATACAATGTAGTTGTGTCTAAGGGTCTTTTGAAATTATGATTACATTTGAAGTGTAAAACTATTGTCTATTATGTCAGCTTGTCCTATGCTGTGTTGAACTGGAATTTGATTATGGGAAACTTATTTTTATCCCTATCCTTTGCTCTGAAAAATTGTACCAAATTAAAAAACAAATTAATAAATGTGCAAATCCCTCACGGTGCTTATCTAAGATTTATTGCAGTATTTGAACTGAATCTATGATTCACTTGGTAAAACACTTTGTTGTTGTGCCTAATTACAGTAGGGCCAAGCTTTACAAGTAATCAACTAATCCAAACCTCTCTAGTAATTTGAGTAGGTGGAAAGTAGGTGCAATTTAGTCCTGTTTCACAAACTATCTACCCCAAGTTTTAATACTCCAAAATGCGGTGAAAGAAATTGTTGAAAATGCAATGTGTTACAGAAGTTCAATATTTTGTAAGGGAAATAGAAAAGGAATCTAAGGTCATGAAGAAAAGCAGACAATGCAAAATTTCCAATTGCTAAAGAAAATCATGCTCATGTATTTTTTATATAGTCAATTTTCTTTTCAAATTGCCAAAGTATTTGTCTCATCTCCAATTTTTAGGAAAATGTCTATATTAATAAGAAGCCAGAAATTATACCCTTTTAAATTATTTATACTTACAATGAAAAAATAGACATTAATGTAAAATGTGCTTGGATATTTGATTTTTCAAAATTACTTCAGAGTTTATCAACTATCTAATGTAAGAAGCCACTTCAAATTATAGTGACATAAAACAATAATTTGATTATATTAATGGGTTCTATGGGTCAGGAATAAGAATAGCACAAGGCAAGAAAAAATTGTCTTTGAGGCCTTAGCTGAGAAGACTCAAAGGCTGAACTAACTTGATGGGGGATGAGTGGATAAATATGGTAGAGTCTTCTCTCATATGTCAGGCTATAAATGGCAGCTACATCTTGGACCTCAGGTGGCTTTCATATAGAATATCTACATATAACCTTTTTTGTGGTCTCTCTGAGTAACTCATTTGGACTTCTTCGCAGCATACAACTGAAAGCAAGACTTCTCAAAAAGCAAACCCTGAGTGTGTGACATTTTTATGATTTATCCTCAGAAATCACACAGTGTCACTTTTCCCCTATGCTATTGGCTAAGGAAGTCACAAAAATCCTGCAAGGGGTATAGACCCAGCCCTGCATAAGAGGAGTGACAAATAGTCCTATTGTAAGAATAACATATTGGGTAGAATAGAGATTGGCATGGCCATCTTTTGAAACTACACTCTGCTGTAATCCTCCCCATAGGCACACAACACAACTTACAAATCTCCAATATGAAAATACACTTATTTTCTCCCCCAATGTCCCCAGTACTCAGCTCATCATGGGATTGACTTGAAGCTCAATATCCCATTACCTAAATTTCTTCTACGTTGGAAGATATTTCTTAAGTGTGATTTCTCAGGCACAGCACCTTGAGCACTGTTCCCTGATCTGAACACCTGTGAACACCTGTGAACACAAAGAATCTACCCGCTGACACACCCACCCACCCAAAATGCAATGAAATGATATGACTTGCTTGGAAAAACCACTATAGACACTATTGTCAAAAAAGGAAAAAATGGGAGGCAGATAGCAGCTACTGATCCATAGATATTTTGAAATCCAGCCAGGAAGATGTTTCCAGTTTCTTTACTGGAGATCTCTTATTGCAGATCCCCCAATTGCAGATCTCCCAATTCTCGACTCAGTCCTCTGGGATCTTGTCTCTAACTTTTAAATCATTCTTTCTTTGTCAAAATTATAACCAAGTAATCTTCTCAGCTAGCTCTTTGGCTTAAGTTTGGGGATGCAAAGGTTTCTTAATTTGGTAGTATCTTTATCACTATCAATCCAAGATAATATGATTCTTTTTTCAATATCATGATTTCTTATGTGCCAAGTTATAATCAACTCCATTACAAAACAAAAACAATAATTAATTTCTTCTAGTTAAATTCATCTCCAGCTTAAGTTCCCTGTGGGACATGAACTTAAGATTCCTGTAAGTCCTATTATTTAACAAAGAGGATCTGTAAGCCATACTTCATGATCCATTAAAATTATTAAAAGGTCTTTAGGTTATCTGAAAATTTTTAGGGGTACCACTTTAGAATTTTTGGAGATCTCAATATAAGATCCTAGAGATCCCCTCTGAATTTGGTATTTGGCCTGGGGCCTTTTTTTTTTAATTTGAAAATGTGTGTTCATCTGGTTAGGCCAAGAACAAAAAGTGGTTCTATTTTTATACCCAATTACTCCTGGCTCATTGATTTATGTATTTATGTACATTAGTATGTTAGTACAACTCCTATGGAGAACAGTTTGAAGGTATTTCAAAAATAACTTTTGGCTCATTGACTTATGTATTCCTTTATTTATAATTTCAACTTTTATTCTAGATTCAGGGGGTTCATGTGCAGGTTTGCTATATAGGTTTATCGTATGATGCTGAGATTTGGTTACAAATGATCCTGTCACGCAGATAATGAGCATAGAGCCAATAGGTAGTTTGCAGAATTTACCCCTCAATATCATTGATTATCAGAGAAATCCAGATCAAAACTACAATGAGATATCTTCTCACCCCAGTTATAATACCTTATATTCAAAAGACAGGCAATAACAAATACTGGAGAGGATGTGGATAAAAGGGAACACTTGTACACTGTTGATGGGAATGTAAATTAGTGCAGCCACTATGGAGAACAGTTTGAAGGTTCTTCAAAAAACTAAAAATAGACCTGCTATACTTTCCTGCAATCCCACTGCTAGGTATATGCCCAAAAGAAAGGAAATGAATATATAGAAGAGATATCTACTCTTCCATGTTTGTTGCCACACTGTTCACAATAGCTAAGATCTGGAAGCAACCTAAGTGTGCATCAACAGGTGAATAAATAAATAAAATGTGGTACATATACACAGTACAGTACTATTCAGCCATAAAAAGAATGAGATCCTGTTATTTGCAACAACATGGGTTGAACTGGAGATCATGATGTTAAGTGTAATAAGCCAGACACAAAAAGACAAACATCATATGTTCCCACGTATTTGTGAGATCTAAAAATCAAAACAATTGAACTCATGGACATAGAGAGTAGAAGGATGGTTGCCAGAGGCTGGGAAGGGTAGTTGGTCAGGGAGGTAAACTGGAGTTGGGGGTGGTTAATGGGTAGAAAAAAAATAGTTCGAATGAATAAATAATACCTACTATTTGATACCACAACAGGTATATATATTGACTATAGTCAATAATAACAATTGGGTATTTTAAAATAGCTAAAAGGCTATGACTAGATTGTTTGTAATGCAAAGGACAAATGCTTGAAAGCATAGATATCTCATCTTCCATGATGTGATTATTATGCATTGCATGAGGGGGTAAATATCTCATGTACTCTATTAATATATATAACTACTATGTCCACACAAAAATTAAGAATAAAAAATTACAATAAAAAATAATAAAAACACTTGTGCCTACAAAAATTATTCAAGACATAAGAGATATAAAAATCTAAGCAAAAGGTAAGGAAAGCAAAATCTAAGCAAAACAAGAATTGCTATAGAAACCAATTCAAATTCATATGTTTCTTCTTTGAGCTACTGATTCTGCCCTCTTAGGAGCAGCATCCTGATATCAGAGATATGGATAAGAAATTCCAGATATCTTGTGAATTAGAAAAACCACATTGTGTATTGGATGAATATACTTTTTATGATTCTTTTTATATTTTAATGTTAGGTTGATATGTACAAAGCAAGCCTCTTTATATATTATATCTGTATTTTAGAGAAAGAAATAGAAGTAAAGACTACAGTTTAATGTTTACTTAGCTATTTGGAGAAAGCACAAGCACAGAAATAAAAAAGCAAGAAATTTGTCATTAAGAAATGTGGAAAAAATAAACACTATAATTATTCCAAGAACACCATGACAGAGAACATTTTAAAGTAAGTTTTGACACATATTAGTTGGGAGTTCTGGCAGTAATTAGCAGTAAGACCTAAAATAAGTAACCTCTCTAGTTTTTGTCTCAACAAAATGAGGGAGTTGAACCAAATAATTTGAAAAACGTTTTCAAATCTTAACACTCTACTACTTTACTTTACATTAAGGTGAAAGAAAAGAAAAATACAGAGAAAAAAAATTCCAAGTGGCTTTATGAGTCTCTTTTTTAAAAAATAGAAAATATGGTTTTAAAAATAACATTTATTTATTAGACTTGCTGGTAATCTTTAATTATTTCTAACTTTAACAGACAAAAACTTGCTGGCCACTCTGTGATAGACAATGTTAACAAGGAACTAATGTTTCTCAGAGAAAATTACACATAACTTTTATTATCTTAACAAATGTCATGACAATTGCATTGCTTAGTCTTAAATATCAAGACAATCAATCAGCAGTCATGATAAAAATGCTGCTTTTAAAAAATATTTTCCTCCAAAGTTCTGGCATAGTAAATAATTAACTTCTAAAACGATTCACAAATAGCATCTTGATCTTATTTTTAATTTTTATCATGGAAGAATGTACCCAATCTATTTGTGCTGGAATGAAATAATCATAGTTAGTAATTCTTAACATAATAAGTCAAAAAAGAAGTCAAAATGTTCTACTTTGTAGTATTACAGTTTATTTTAGAAGTGGCCTCGCTATGAGGAAGAAAGAAGATGGGAATGGATAGTATTCTATGATAGCTTTTTCTTTCAAGAGGGTCTGAGCCCCTGGTCACTATGCCCTTCTCAGACCCTAATGCTGCATTTATCCATCTACTATCAGAATTGAACAGATAAGTACCAAGAAGTGACCAAGAGGATCATCTGGATGCTAAATATATTCCTCCTTACCTTCGTTGTGTAATAGCATCCCTGCTTCCTTCTGAGAGGAACACTCTGCTTCTTGCCTGCTGGTTCACAGACACAAGCATCCTGAAGTGTCCAGGCAATAGCTGTAAACTGACAGTTCAATGAGACATTTGTAATCCCTGGTGTAAGATTTTAACATTTAGCAACCAAAACATCTAATTTTTTATCTAACCCTGAAGTCCAGCACTGTGAGCACAATAAGCACAAATCCCCCAAGTGAGTCTTTGGGAGAGGTGGTGGTGTCACTCTTGCTTTCAGCCTGTGTTCCTGGACCTACGCATTCTCCTACTGGGGAATCAGCACAACATAAAGTTATTTGATTCTAGGCACCAACCACTTTCTGGAGGATGGCCTATCCTCCCCGAGTAACATCCTTGAGGTGATGCTTCAACTGCGCCTTCAGAAACTGTTCCAGTGGAACACAATCCATACCTGGGTTGTGATTCATGGAATATGACCAGTGGATCCATGGTCATAGGCTCTTTGCCACAACTTTTTTTTTGCACAAATTTAAGGATTACAAGTACATCTTTGTTACACAGAAAAATTGTGTAGTGGTGAAGTCTAGGGTTTAGTGTAACTATTATCCCATAATAGTGGATTTGTACCCATGAAGTAATTTCTCATCTCTCACCCACCTCCCACTCTTCCTAGTCTTCAGTGACTATCATTCCACACTCTATGTTCATGTGGACACACTATTTAGCTCTCACTTGTAAGAGAGAATCTGTGGTATTTGACTTTATATTTCTGAGTTGTTTCGCTTAAGATAATGGCCTCCAGTTCCACCCATGTTGCTACAAAATACATTAATTCATTCTTTTTTTATGGCTGCATAGTATTTCTGTGTGTATGTGTGTGTGTGTGTAACATTTTCATTGTCCAGTCATCCACTGATGGACACTTAGGTTGATTCCAAATCTTTGCTACTGTGAATAGTGCTATGATAAACACATGAGTGCAGGTATCTTTTTTAATATAATGGTTTATTTTCCTCTGGGAAGATATCTAATAATGAGGTTACTGAATCAAATTTTAGTTCTATTTTTAATTATTTCAGAAATCTCCGTACTTTTTTCCATAGAGGTTTTACAAATTTACATTCCCACCTACAGTATATAAGCATTCTCTTTTCTTCATATCCTTGCCAAAATCTGCTGTTTTTTGACTTTTTAATAACACCCTTCTGACTGGTATGGTTATATCTCATAGTGGTTTTAATTTGCATTTCTCTGATGATTAGTGATTTGAGCATTTTTTTGTATCTTTGTTGACCATTTGTATATCTTCTTTTGGAAAATGTTTTCATATGTTTTGCCCACTTTTCAATGTGGTTATTCCCACAGCTTCTTGTGCACAGTTGGTACTTTTCTCTGATATCATGTTGTATGAGATCCTGTGACAATGGATCACATGCTCCTTATACTCTTGGACAGTGACACTAGCTGAAGCCCTAATTACAGGAAGGAAACTCATATCTGTATCATTTGTCTATTCTTGTCATAATAAATCACTGGCTGAATGTAGTCAACTTGCCATCAAGTGGAAGGCAGTCTTTTCTAGAAAAGTGTGCCATATTGAAGGCTTAGCATTGGTCTTTGTTGTTTGGCCTGTTGGTATTTCTCAGTGGCACTGGCTAGATAACCTTTGTAAGGAGGGAGGGCCTGTGGTTGAACCCATGCATGGTCTTCATCTCTGCCATCGTGGCCACTTCATTTATGTGCCCTTCATGCCAGCACTGGGATGGCAGAGGATGTCTTATATCAACTGTACAATCATTTTATCTACGTGTTTATTTCATGCCTCTTTATTGAAATGCTCTAGTGGGCATTTATATGGGATATCAAGGTATTTACACTTTGCATTCAGTCCCACATGTTCAGTCCACATGCCTCTGCCCCACATTTTCCAATCTTTTTCTTTTGTTGCTATTGACCATTCAGCCAGACCACTTGCTGCTTCCTATGGTTCCTGAATATTCTAAATTTTGGGCACTTTTCTGCCAACAGAAAATGGAAAAATGGGTACATTGCCCAAAGTTTTCAGTGGGAGGAATTCATCTGTCACTGTCTTTTCAGGCCATTCATTAGTGAGGCTGTAATACAGCTGCCTGTGTCCATTTTCAGTTTGCAGCCACATATCACACTGACCTATCTATGACCGACAAAGCTTGGATTATTTCCTCTTGCATCAGCTGCTCATGAATGATTCCCGATGTAGTGATAAGTGTGTGCTGAGAAAGGTGCTGATGTAACAGTGCAGGCAGTTCTTCATGTCACCTGGTATGTACTTCCAAAGCAGTATTCCCAAGTTGGAGTATTCTGTCTCAAGGAAGCAAAGAGACCTACCAGGTATTGTGCTTTCATTTGTAGGATAATGTACGGATTTTAAACACCAAAATAAATTACCACAAAATCAATAACTTAAAACAACATATGTTTATTATCTCACTCCCCATGGGTCAGGAGTCAGGCAATGTTTGCAGGGTCTTCCCCTCAGGGTCTTACAAGGCTGAAATCAATGAGTTAGCCTGCTGTGTCTTCGACTTCAGGTTCTATTTTAAAAGATGTGCTTTCAAGCCCTTTCAGATTGTTGGCACAATTTATTTCCCTGTGATTGTGTGACTGAGGTCCCCATTCTCTTGCTAGTTTGTGGCTGGGATGTGCTGTCAGCTCCTAGAGGTCACTGTCAGGTCTTTACCACGTGACTGGCCCCCCCATAGACAGCTGACAAATTTACCATGTGAATTTTGTTTTCATGTGTATATAAATATACAGATTTTAAATTTTAATATTTTAGAGATGAAATCTCACTATATTGCCCATGCTGGCCTTGAACTCCTAGGCTCTAGTCATCCTCCTGCCTCAGCCTCCCGAGTAGCTGGGACTACAGGTGCACCCACTGTGCCTGGCCATGATGTGAACTTTTTTATTTTTCAAGGCCAACAGGACAGTCTTTCTATTTTAAATCTCTTCCCAGAAAGCTTGGACCCTCTTTCCAAGGGTTCACCTGATTAGGTTAGGTCCATCTGGGATACTTTCCCTTTTAATTAACTCAAAGCCAGTTAATTTGGTGCCTTAATCACACCTGCAAAATCACTTCACCATTGTCATATAACGTAACCTAGTCAGGAGAGTGACTACCCTATTAGTTCACACTCCAGAGGATGGAATTACATACAGCATGTAGCTCAGGGAATGAAACTGTGGGGCCATCATGGAAATCTTCCTGCTACAGTTATCAGATCACATTCATTTTTTATTATCCTAATTACCAGTCTCTGATGTGCATCTTAATCAGCCCCATGAAACTAACTGCTGATTATTTTAATTTTCATTCTCAGTGTCATATTTGAGCAATTGCAGGTAGTGTTGAGAAGTTCTAGGAAATGTTTTGTTGCCAATGGTATTTTACATTGACACTTTGAGGTCACTAAAATTATCCATTTTGTTAAGCTCATTAAAGCAAAACTATTACCAGTGAGGGGGTGATATGAGTAAGCCAGTTATTTCAATGAGAGATAATGCAACAGATTTGTACCAAAACAATAGAGTGCTTTGAAAAATTAGAGAACAGGGTAAATACATTTTGATGAAGATCACAGGGTCTCTAAATGTCTGGAACCCACAGGCCCTGGGATAAGTAGTGGAGTGAATAACAATGCAAAGCATACATAGATTTAAAATAATGTTTTCTTTTGTCTAGAAAAAACAGTATCAGCATAAAATTTTAGTTATAATTTATTTTAAAATAATTCAGCCTTGACAGTGTGGCATGTATATCTGTAGATTAATTTTAATCTACATTCAAGGAAAAGTCAGTTAAATGTTAAGTATCCTAATTAAAAAACCACACTCTCAGGCCAGTCAGGGAACAACTGAAAGTCCCTAATTAGAGATGTGTAGTGTGGAGGCTGCTGTGGCTTACATGTCAAATATCTATATCTGAATTCATACTAAGGAATTCATTAATCAATATGAGTAATATTAAACAAGTTATTCATGAATTGAGTTATTTTCAAAACACGTGAATTGGTGAGACATGTTGCCCAGGTAACTTCATCCTTGTGTGACTGAAGCATACAAACCAAGCAAGTCTGGCAGCCAGATTTTATACCCCACCTTTGGAAGAGCACTTGCCATCCAGAACTCCCTTTTTTATTATTGTCATTCATTATTTAATAGAAGGCTACATTGTCCAATCTAACTAGGATGTTAAGTGATGCTACCAAAAGAATATTATGACCCCATTATTACTTCAGAGTAAACCAGGAAGGTACTAGTTAGAATGTATAAAAGCAAAGAAAGAGAGTTCAAGTTTACAGTGATATTAAGAGTATTATTTTTGGGCTGGGCATGGTGGCTCACGTCTGTAATCCCAGCACTTTGGGAGGCTGAGGTGGTCGGATCACTTGGGGCCAGGAGTTCGAGACCAGCCTGACCACCATAGGAAAACCATCTCTACTAAAATTACAAAAATTAGCCAGGCATGGTGGCATGCCTATAATCCCAGCTACTCGGGAGGCTAAGGCATGAGAATTGCTTGAACCGGGGGGGCCAAGGTTACAGTGATCCCAGATCACACCACTGGACTCCAGCCTGGGTGACAGAGAGAGACTCTGTCTCAAAAAAATAAAAAATTAAGAAGGAGTATTATTTTTTAGCCTTTTTCCTTATAATTTTTTAGTGTGTCACAGACTTTGATTTATGACTTACTTTTACTGTACCCTAACACTAGGCAGAAGGTATTGATTTCTCACCCTCCTCTTATCTTGGAAGCTTTGGATATACATTGAATACACTCCGACAATTATGAAAGATAAAATCGGTGTCGTGAAACACACATGATATAAACAGCAAGCCATCACTTATACTCATTGTATTTCTATTAGTGTCTAAATTGAAATGATTGAGCATGTCAGGTAAATACTGATGGACATTTAGGTTGTTTCTGGTTTTTTCCTTTTGCATATAAAGCTGATATGTATAAACATGTGCTTTCCATTTGTGGGGATGGATTAGAAGGGCTGGATAATATGGTAGGTGTATGGTTATGTTAAAAAACAAAACGGCTGACAAACTGTTTTCCAAGGTGGTTGTACAATGTCACATTCTCATCAGACGTATATATGTGAGTTCCAGCTTCTCTTCATACTCACCAATAGTTGGTGTGGTCAATCATGTAAGTGCAATTATGCAGCATTAGTCCTTCTGTGACTGGCTTACTTCACTTAGCATAATATTTTCAATGTTTAGCAATGTTGTTGTGTATAATGGAATTTCCTTCTTTTTAAGGCTAAATAATATTCCATTATCTTTGTCATTTTGGGCTGCTACTGCAAAATTCCATATGTCTCTGTAGTGTGTAAACAACAGAAACTTATTTCTCACATTTCCAGAGATTGGAAAGTCCAGGATCAAGTGACTGGCAAATCTGATGTCTGGAGCCTGATTTCTAGCTTATAGGTGGTACCTTCCAGCTATGTCCTCACTTGGTAAAATGGGTAAGGGATCTCTCTGGGGCCCTTTTTATAAGGGCACTAATCTCATTCGTGAAGGATCTGCCCCATGACCTAATCATCTCCAAAAGCCCCCAACTTTTAGTAAAATCACTTTGTGGGTTAGGATTGCAACAGATAAATTTTGGAGGGACATAAACATTAATTTCAGGAAAAGAAAGAAGGGATAAACATCTTAAAAAGAAATCAATCAAAGCCTCTGAAAGTAAAAACTAACTTAAGAAATTTCAAATACAACTAAAAGCCTTTATCATAGACCAGATCATTCAGAAAGAATTTTAGAGCTTGAAGACTGGTCTTTTGAAATACCACAGTTAGAAAAAAAAAAAGAAAAAAAATTAAATAAAAAACTCTTCAAGAAATATGGAATAATGTGAAGTGACCAAACTTATGAATTGTTGGCATTCCTGAAAAAGGAGAAAAAGTAAACAACCTGGAAAAAAATATTTCAGGAAATAATTCAAGAAAATTTCCCTAATATTGCTTTATCTCTAGACATAGAGATAAAATAAATCCAGAAAACACCTGTGAGATACTACCCAAAATGAACATCTCCAAAGCATATATTCACCAGACTGTCCAAGGTCAGCACAAAAGCAAAAATCTTAAAGGCAGCTAGAAAAAAATGTCAGATCATATATAAAAGGAACCCTGAAAGACCATCCACAGACTTCTCAGCAGATACCTTACAAGCCAGGAGAGATTGGGGGCCCATTTTGAACAATCTTAATGGAAAGAAAGTCTAACAATTTCATAACCACCAAACTAAACCTTATAAGTGAAAGAGAAAGAAAATATTTTCCAAATAAACAAGAACAAAAGAACAATACCTGTTCTTTTGTTTACGTAGCCCACAGACACTATAAAGCAACCACACAATAGAAACTACAAAGCAACCAGCTAAAAACTTCATGGTAGGATAAAAACTTGACTTATCTATAATAACCTTGATTGCAAATGGTCTAAATGCCCGAGACCTATCCATGGGCTGTCTTCAGAAGACCCACCTCGAATGTAACAACACCCATAGGCTTAAAGTAACAGTCCCAGAATGGTCTATCGCACAAACAGAAAACAAAAAAGAGAAGGGGTCACTATTCTCAAATCAGATAAAACAGGTTTTAAACCAACAACAGTAAAAAAGGACAAAGAAGGGCATTATATAATGATAAAGAGTTCAATTCAACAAGAAGTCTTAACTATCCTTAATTTATACACACCCTATTTTGGAGCACCCAGATTCATAAAACCAGTACTTATAGACCTACCGGAAGACTTAAACTGCCATGCAATAATAGCAGGGGACTCAAGCACTCCACTGACAGTGTTAGACACTCCACCAATACTGTTAGACACATTAATGAAATCCTGGACTTAAAGTTGACACTTGAAGGATTGAACCTAATAAGCACCTACAGAATACTCCATCAATCAACCACAGAGTACACATTCTTCTCATCTGCACATGGAACATACTCTAAGATTGACCACATGCTCAGCCATTAAAGTAGGTCTCAATGAATTCAAAGGTATAGAAATCATACCAACCATACTCTCAGATCACAGTAAAATAAAAATAGAAATCAATACCAATAATATATCCCAAAACCACATGATTACATAGAAATCAAACAACTTGGTTCTGAATGACTTTGGGTAAACACTGAAATTAAGGCAAAAATTAAAAAATTCTTTGAAATAAATGAAAACAGAGAAACACCATACCAAAATCTCTGGGATATGGCAGAAGCAGTACCAAGAGGAAAGTTTATGGCTCTAAATGCCTATATCAAAAAGTTAGGGATATCTCAAATTAATGAGCTAACATCCCACTTAGAGTAACTAGAAAAACAAGAATAAGCTCACCTTAATGCTAGGAGAAGAAATAGAAAATAAATAACTAAAATAAGAGCAGAACTGAATGAAATTGAGACCCAAAATCCATACAACCAATGAACAAACCCAAAAGCTGGTTACTTGAAAAGATAAACAAGATTGATAGATTGCTAGCTGGAATAACAAAGAAAAAAAAAAGAAATATCCAAATGAGCACAGTCAGAATTGACAAAGGTGACATTATATCCCATCTCACAAAAATATAAAAGATCCTTCAAGACAATTATGAGCACCTCTATGCACACACACTACAAAATCTAGAGGAAATAAATTCCTGGCAACACTCAACCTCCTGAGATTGAATTAGGAAGAAAATGAAACCCTGAACCGACCAATATCAAATTCCAAAATTGAATCAGTATTAAAAATCCTACCAAACAAAAAAAGCCCCAGACCACATAGATTCACAGCTGAATTCTACCAGATGTGCAAAGAAAAACTGATTCCAATTCTACTAAAACTATCTCAAAAAATTGAGGAGGAGGGACTCCTTGCTGTCTCATTCTATGAAACTAGCTTGAGCCTGATACCAAAACCTGACAAAGACACAACTAAAAATGAAGACTACAGGTCAATATCCTGATGAACAGAAAACTAACAAAGAAATTCTGGACTTAAATTTGACACTTGAAGAATTGAACCTAATAAACATCTACAGAATACTCCATCAATCAACCACAGAATATACATTCTTCTCATCTGCACATGGAACATACTGCAAGATCGACCATATGTGCAGCCATCAAAGTAGGTCTCAATGAATTCCTCAGTAAAATACTAGCAAACCAAATCAAGCAGCACATCAAAAAATTAATTCACCATGATCATGTAGGCTTTATTGGGATGCGGCGGTGGTTTAACATATGCAAATTTAAAAAGCTGATTCACCACATAAACAGAGTTAAAAACAATAACCATTGGATCATTGCAATAGATGCTGAAAAAGCTTTTGATTAAATCCAACATGACTTCATGATAAAAATCCTCAACAAACTAAGCACTGAAGAAAAATATGTCTAAATAATAAGAGCTATCTATGACAAACCCACAGCCAACATCATACTGAATGGGCGTAAGCTGGAAGAATTCCCCTTAACAAGAGAAACAAAACAAGGATGCCTGCTCTTACCACTCCTGTTCAATATAGAATTGGAAGTCTTAGCCAGATCAATCAGGAAAGAGAAAGAAGTAAAAGGCATCCAAATAGAAAAAGAAGTCAAACTATCTCTCTTCACTGATGATATGATTCTCTACCTAGAAAACCCTAAAGACTCCACAAGAAGGTTGCTGTAACTTCAATAAAATTTCAGGATACAAAATCTATTTACAAAACTGAATAGCCTTTCTATATACCAATAATGTTCAAGCTGAGAGCCAAATCAAGAATGCAATTCCACTTACAATAGCCACAAAAACAGAACAAAATACCTAGAAATAAATCTAACCAAAGAGAACTATAAAACATTGCTGAAGTAAATTTTAGATGACACAAACAAATGAAAAAATATTCCATACTCATGGATTGAAAGAATCAATATTGTTAAAATGACCATACTGTCAAAAACAAACTATAGATTCAAAGCTATTCCTATCAAACTGCCAATGTCATTTTTTCACAGAACTAGAAAAAACTGTTGTGAAATTAATATGAAGGTAAAACAAGAGCCTGAGTTGCCAAAAGAATCCTAAACAAAAAGGACAAAGCCAGTGATATCACATTACCTGACTTCAAGCTATACTACAATGTTACAGTAACCAAAACAGCATGGTACTGGTATAAAACAGAAACATAGACCAATGGAACAGAATAGAGAACCCAAAAATAAAACTACACATCTACAGCCATCTGATCTTTGACAAGGTTGACAAAAATAAGCAATGCAGAAAGGACTCCCTATTCAATAATGGTGCTGGGATAGCTGGCTAGCCATATTTGGAAGAATGAAAGTATACCCATACCTTTCACCATATACAAAAATTAACTCAAGATGAATTAAAGATTTAAATGTAGGACTTCAAATGGTAAGAATCCTAGAAAAAAGCAGGAAATACCATTCTGGACATCAGCCTTGGGAAATAACTGATGACTAAATCCTCGAAAGCACTTGCAACAAAAACGAAAACTGACCAGTGGGAACTAAATGAGCTAAAGAACTTCTGTACAGCAAGAGAAACTATCAACAAAGTTAAACAGACAACCTACAGAATGGGAGAAAATATTTACAAACTATGCATCTAACAAGGTCTAATATCCAGAATCTACAAGGAACTTAAATCAACAAGCAAAAAACAATTAACCACATTAAAAATGTGCAAAAGATATGAGCAGACTCTTCTGAAAAGAAGACATACCAGCAGCCAACAATCAAACGAAAAAGTACACAACATCACTGATTATCAGGTAAATACAAATCAAAACCACAATGAAATACGATCTCACATATAGTCAGAATGGCTATTATTAAAAAGTCAAAGGATAACAGATGCTGGTGAGGCTGTAAAGAAAAGGGGATGCTTAAACACTGTCAGTAGGAATGTAAATTAGTTCAGCCACCATGGAAAGCAGTTTGGAGATTTTCCAAAGAATTTAAACCAGAGCTACCATTTGACACAGCAATTCCATTACTGGGTATACACCCAAAAAAGAATAGATCATTATACCAAACATGCACATACACTTATATGTGTATTGAAGCACTATTCACAATACCAAAGACATAGAATCAATCTAGATGCTCATCAATGGTGGATTGGATAAAGAAAATGTGGTACATGTACACCATGGAATACTACACAGCCATGAAAAAGAATGAAATCATGTCCTTTGCAGCAAAATGGATGCAGCTGAATGCCATTATCCTAACCAAATTAACACAGGAATGCAGAAGCAAAAAACCAAATACTTTCCACTGACTTATTAGTGAGATGTAAGCATTGAATACACATGGACATAAAGATGGGAACAATAGACACTGGGAACTACTAGCGGGAGAAGGGAAGGGGAGTGGCATGGACTGAAAAACTACCTATTAGGTACTGTGCTCATTACCTGGGTGCAATATACTCATGTAACAAACCTGCACATGTATCTAAAATAAATGTTAAAAAATTAATAAATAAAATAAAATATAGTACCCCCCAACTCAATCATAACACTTAATATCATAGGGTTTTGAGTGGCAAAAATGGGTTTTATAACTGCTAAACTTCAGTACCATGATTGTTTTCCAATCTGTCTATTATAGGTTAGCACAAAAAAAAATTTAATTAAGATTTTCCTACTTCATGAAAGATTAATGTTTATTTCAAATTTCCTGAAACCTATACTTAGGATCTATTCAGCAAAAAGCTTTGTGTATTATGAGCTCGATGTTGTGGTCAAAAACAAAAAGTACCATGGATAGCTAAAAGAATCTCTAGTGGCAAAAACATCTAAGTATGTCCTCAAATATCACTAATATCATTAAGAAACTTTGAAGATAGAGCCAACTTAAAGTCATGATCTTCATCTGATTATGAATTTGTGGAAGCTCATTTGCAGAATATTCTTTCTCCAGCCCTTCAGAGTCTCTGGTCCTGATGTTCTGTGTCCTGGGTTCCAGGATCTTCAATAGGGATTTTTCACTAATTTTTGCTCTTTTTAGAATTGTGCCAAGAGCTAATTTTTTTTTTTACTTCTGTACATCAAAAGCTCACAGTTGAGTCTATGGTCATATCACCCTGAACAAGTCTGATCTCATCTATCTCAAAACCTAAGTAGAGTTGGGCCTAGTTAGTACTTGGATAAGAGACGGCCTGGGAATACTAAGTGCTGTAGGCTTTTAAAAAAATCCAAACTCAGCTTTATTTTTATTTTTAAATAGCAGTCTTTTGGTTTAGAAATGGTGTACCAACTAGATAACTTATTTAAACTGATTTTTAAAAAATAATTATTTATCTCTGTATTGTGATTTTAGGTAACATATTTGCATTTAAAAGAGATTAGTGTGTGTGCAATGAACTTAATAATTTTCAATTTTTTAGAAAGATTTTTTTATCACTTTCAAATAAAATTATGTTTTCTCTATTATATAAAACATACAAAAATGAAAATGCTCCAGTGAGTAGAGGACGGTGATGACTCCCCTTTCTTACTGTCACCTTTGAGTCACTTTTGAAAAGCACTAAGATCTCCTTAATCCAATGAATTTTAGAAATAGGGTTACAGCAGCCTTGTGGAAGTACACACTGAGCATAAGCCCTAACTAGAAAGCAGAATATGATGAACATATACATAATTTATTTCATAAAGAGCCTGAACCTAAGTGATTACAAATATTTATTTCTTAGAATGATTGTGTTGTTTAAATCTTCAAAAAGGTTGTAAATTATAGAATTCATAGAGTTAAAATTTGGTTAAATTGCAGTAATAGAGTGCTTTATTCTTATATCTTGAAAAATTATTAAAATGCCTTCTTATTTTTGTCTTTCTACACTGCTTCTCATTGTCTATTACAATGCTGTAAATCTTATGAATAACTGATCAAACATTTAAAAACAATTTAATGTGGATTAACATTATGCCATTTATTACTTTGAGTGTAAAAGAAAGTGAAATATAAAAGGAGGTAGAAGATTTAATAAAATCAGGGTATTATTAGAAACTCCAAAATCTCCTCAGGTATTCATAGCAGAATATATGTTTTTTTGATTTGTTTGTTTTTGCTTTCGGCATCTATTGCTGAATATCATCCTTGGGTTAACCCAGCTGCCAGCTATTTTTCAGAAGGGAAAGAGAAATCAGGATGCATTAGAGAGGAGCATGGATGTTGCTCTGAGGCAACAGAGCTGGTGTGTGCATAAGCCCACATTATTATAAAAAGTACCGGATGTTAATAATTTCCACTAACCCTGCAAGAGTTCTCTAGTTTCTCTTCCATACTGATCCTCCAAAATTTTCTCACAGATAGCTGTTATCTTATGAGACCTGGTTCTCATAAGATATATGAGATATCTTATGAGATATCTCATAAGATATATTGCATATATGGCTTCTAAGAAACTAGTCTGTAAGCTTGCTCTAAAATATGTCAATCATCCTTATAAATGTAAGAATCCACAACTGATTAGAATTTTGGTAGTATGGAAAAATATGGAAAAATTCTCAATCTCAACAATTACTTTAAAAGTGATATGAAAACTCCCACTACATTAGAATGAAATCCTATACATGTAAGTAATATGGAAGGCCTGATGCAAACTACTGTATAATGCTTGAAAAAAATCACAACATGAATACAACGTTATATAAGCTATGCCTACATTGTGTTTGTCAGTGGTTTATTACTAAAGAGGGTCTCAGAAATAAGAATTTTCACTGCCTTTGCAAGGAGACATTGAGAATTCTGTAGTATATTTTAAGCAATGGTACATGAGTTTAATAGGTAGTATTTCTAGTTAATTTTTTATGTATTTTAAAGTATGTTGAATCTATGAAAAATTGAAATGTATTTCTAACAGACAGGTAAGTTTAATTTTTTATAGCTGTTTAATAGTTCTGTGTTTATTAAGCCATTGAACAATGAGTTTGTTAATCACTGGAATTTTTCTTAATCACTTGAGGTTGTGCGTTCTAGATATCTTCACCCATTTTATACAGTCCACATTTTATTCTTATGGGAAAAATTATTTTTCATAAAATGTTTACTTTATTTGCTAATAAAGAGTTGATGTCAAAAAGGTCAGTCTTTATGAATCTTCTGTTTATATATTTGGTGTTAATTTTTAGTAGACTTACTTTTGAAAATTATATTAATGGCATTCCCAAGTGAAATTGAGTCAAAAGAAAATAGAGTTAATGATAGCAATTGGCTTAGGATACAGTACCTGAAAATATCTGTTAACTGACTGTAAATTATATGTATACATTATATGTATATGTATATTAACTGTATGTTAACATATGTCTTACAAAGGTTAGGGCTATAAGCATAGCACAGAGGGTCATTCAAATATTTTTCCAGCTGAGAGTTATGTAGCAGTCAGGTACCATATATGGATTAAAATAAAAATAATTATTAAGAAAAAGACATATGCTAAGTGATAATATGGTAATGAAAAGCCAGTAGGCTTATTGTTGGAAGTGCCAACATTATTCCTCACTGGGACAAAAACTAACAACTCTTCTCACAGGCAAGTGCATGTAATCAATATTTGATGAAGATCACAATACAGCAGAAGAAAATACATGGAATAGATGATTATTTGAATTTAACATCTCTTTGCAGGAAGATGAAATAAGGACTTGGTGAACAGAGTTGTCATGATGCAGCAGAATGATTGTAAACCAGTTGTTCTCTTTAATATTGATTGGATGGCAGAAACAATTGCTTAAAAATTACAAACCTTAAAACATTAAAGAAACCAGATTATTACGCTTACAAGTCCCTCCTCATAACACATACACACACACACACACATCTTCCACACACATCTTCCACACACATGCCACGTTTTGAAGTGGCTCTGAATATATTTTAGGTTGGTTGGAAGTTGAATATAAATTCATATTTCAGGTGCATTGAAGCCTGGTTTCAAATGCTTCAGTCTGAAAAGTGACTCAAATCAGACCCTGAAAATTAGGGACTAGGAACATACTCTAGTAGCCTTTACATAGTTATGCTTGTACTTATTCAATTTTCATTTCTGCTACTCATTTCCATCTCTCCTTCCTTCAAATTTTTGTTTTAAACAACATAACAAGACCATATAATTGCAGCTTGGACCTTGAGAAAGACTTAATTAAATGGGCACATTCTCTAGACACCACTGTTGCAGTGGAGGAGGATTGAGTGCCTAGCCTTGCCTCATATATGTTTGCTCACATAACAATACTGATTTGAAGACCCTTCATGCAGCAGGCATGAGTTCCAGCTTCAGGTATTCCTCTTTCCACCCAATGATTATCCTGCTATTATAGCGAACTATTCATTCTGAAAACGTGTATAGGTGTTCACATGGTTGTCTCTTCTAATATTTTTAACTCCTTGATGTGGAGATCATGTCCCAAACACATCTGTATCCTCTGAAGTAATTAGCAGATTGTGCCTGGTCACAGGCACAAAGTCCACCCAATGAAAGTGTGATGAATGATAGTGAATAAAAGTGGTGAATGAATTGTGAATGAATGAGGAAGGAAGAGAATAAGTGAGTTTAGCAGGAGAGTTACACTTAGAATATTTTTTTCTGCAGATACTGAGTTGATCTAATTAGGATCGTGGTGGAGGCATATGCCTTCTGAGCCCAGGAAGATAATTGGAATGTGTAAAATTGCTGGTAATAAACCAATAGGGAGAAGTGGGACCTATGCCATGTACCACCTAAGGGCATTCTGATTCAAAACATGTAACATATAAATTATCTGTATAACATCTAAAAGGGAGCTGCTTTGTCATGTTAAGGATTAACCCTAATGATAGACATCCTGAGCAAAGGGATGGCTTGTGGGATTTATGTTTCTGGAAGGAAGCCTTTTAGGGTCCATCTGTGTTGTTTTGACTATGGAATGCTCATTACCGCTGCTTATCTAAAGTAGTAGGGCTTATTTTTGCATTTCACTTTTTTTCTTCATCTTGTGTAGAATGAGGAAGGGAAGAAAAACCAGGCCCACACTTCAAAACATTTTGTTATTGAAAATATCAAACATGGACAAAAGAGAAATGTATAAAAACTTCCAGTGTCTCCATAACCCAACTTCAAAAATTTTCAACACATGGCTACCTAGACCTCACTGAGATAGTTATATTTATAAATACATTGATATACACATGTATGTATATTTATATACAAACATAAGCCACAATGCTATTATATTATTACATATTTTGGTTGGCGTAAAAGTAATGGCAGTTTTTGCATTGTTTAAATTTGCCATTTGATATTGGAATACATTCTTAAATAAATGTAATTACATGATACATCATTTTAATGCACATGCCTCACTTTATGTTTTTTTGCTAATGACTTACTATTTGCACTTTATTTTATATTTATTTTAGACCATGAAAATGATGTTAGACAAAAAGCAAATTCAAGTGATTTTCTTATTCAAGTTCAAAATGGGTCGTAAAGGCAGCAGAGACAACTTGCAACATCAACAATACATTTGTCCCAGGAACTGCTAATGAACATACAGTGAAGTGGTGGGTTCAAGAAGTTTTGCAAAGGAGATGAAAGCCTTAAAGATGAGGAGCATAGTGGCCAGCCATCGGAAGTTGACAACGAGTAATTGAGAGCAATCATCGAAGCTGATCCTCTTACAACTAAAAAAGAAGTTGCCAAAGAACTCAACGTTGGCCGATCTATGATCCGTCTGCATTTAAAGCAAATTGGAAAGCTGAAAAAGCTCTATAAGTAGATGCCTCATGAGCTGAGCGAAAAAAACAAAAAACAAAAAACAAAAAACTGTCATTTTGAAGTGTCATCTCTTATTCCACACAACAACAATGAATCATTTCTCAATCGGATTGTGACATATGATGAAAAGTGGATTTTATATGACAACCAGCAATGACTAGCTCAGTGGTTGGACCTAGAAGAAGCTCCAAAGCACTTCCCAAAGCAAAACTTGCACCATAAAAAGGTCATGGTCACTGTTTAGTAGTCTGCTGCCAGTCTGATCCACTATAGCATTCTGAATCCTGGTGAAACCATTACGTCTGAGAAGTACGCTCAGCACATCAATAAGCTGCACTGAAAACTGCAACACCTGCAGCCAGCATTGGTCAACAGAAAGGGCCAAATTCTTCTCCATGACAACCCTCAACCACACGTTGCACAACCAACACTTCAAAAGTTAAAAGAATTGGGCTACAAAGTTTTTCCTCATCCTCCATGTTCACCTGACCTCTCACCAACTGACTACTACTTCTTCAAGCATCTCAACATCTTTTTGCATAAAAGCCTTCCACAACCAGCAAGATGCAGAAAATGCTTTCCAAGACTTCATCAAATTCCAAAGCATGGATTTTTATGCTACAGGAATAAACAAACTTATTTCTCATTGGCAAAAATGTGTTGATTTTATTGGTTCCTACATTTATTAATAAAGATATATTTGAGCCTAGTTATAATAATTTAAAATTCATGATCCAAAACTGCAATTACTTTTGCACTAAACTAAATTTAACAGTAATTTCTTAATATCATCAAATGTCTAGTTTCTACTTGAATTTTCCTGATAGTTTTATAGATGCTTTCTGCAGTTTTTGAA
Source organism: Pan paniscus (assembly GCF_029289425.2). Classification (NCBI taxonomy): domain Eukaryota; kingdom Metazoa; phylum Chordata; class Mammalia; order Primates; family Hominidae; genus Pan; species Pan paniscus. The sequence goes on along the minus strand of NC_073262.2, from coordinate 111,536,549 downwards.
TTAGAATGCAAATAAGGTTCACACATTACATTTGTTTGAATTGCCTCTTAAATATGGTTTTCTCTGTAGATTTCCCCTCTAGCTTTTTGTCCTGATGTATTTGTTGAAGATATTAAGTAATTTGTTTGGAAAATTTTGTTTGAATTTTGCTTTTTGAATCCACATAGTGTCATTTAACATTTTTCTTTGCCATTTCATGTCCTGTAACCTGACAATTAAATTATAATTGATGAGACCAGGTGCAGTGGCTCATGCCTGTAATCCCAGCACTTTGGGAGGCCAAGGCAGATGAATCACATGAGGCCAGGAGTTGGAGACCAGCCTGGCCAAAATGGCGAAACTCCGTTTCTACTAAAAATACAAAAATTAGCTGGACATGGTGTTGCACATCTGTAGTCCCAGCTACTCAGGAGGCTAAGGCAGGAGAATTGCTTGAAACCAGGAGGCAGAGGTTGCAGTGAGCCAAGATTGGGCCACTGCACTCCAACATGGGCAACAGAGGAAGACTAAAAATGTATATAATCGATGAGTTTCAGATTCAATTTTTTTTGGTTTTCTTTCTTCTTTTCCATTTCTTTTCTCTTGTATTTTTATTAACACATAATAATTGTACATATTTGTGGGATACAGAGTGATATTTTGATACCTATAAACAATGTATAATGATCAAATCAGGGGTAATTAGCATATTCATCACCTCAAACATTTATCATTGTGTTGGGAACATTCAAAATCCTCTCTTTTAGCGATTTGAAATATACAATAAATTATTTTTAACTATATTCACTCTCCAATGCTGTAGAACACTAGAACTTATTCCTCCTATCTAGCTATAATTTTGTATCAGATGTGTTCAACTTCTGCAGATAGAACATGCCTGCCTCTGACTACCGTTGCTATCACCAGCCATGTTCTAACAGCTCTCTCCACGATTCCAGACCTGGTGGCTGATAGCATTCTAGTAGTGAGGCAGGAGAATAGGATCTGGAGACAAGGAACCTAAAGACTTCCTACAACTAAATCAAATGGAAAAACCTCAGCTTTCTACACCCAAGTAAATAGCTTTCTAACTTCACTTCAGCAATGTCAGGAAACATCCTCTTCATTTGCATAGAGTGTACACAAGTCAATAACTTTGTAACTTCACTTCAGCTTCTTCAGTTACATAGGGTGAAAACCAAGTAACCAATGGAAAACCTCTAGAAAATGGTGTAACCAGAGCTTTTGAGCTGCTTGCTTGAGCCTGCTCCCATTCTGTGGTGTGTACTTTCATTTCAATAAGTCTGTGCTTTTCTTTCATTGCTTTGGTTGTGCATTTTGTTCAATTCTTTGTTCAAAACGCCAAGAATGTGGACACCCTCCACCTGTAACAGCAGGATTCTAATTGAGATGCAGCCAGGCTCAGCATTCTCATAATTGTCACCATAAAACTGTGAAATGAGTTGGGAGCAGGGTGAGATGAAAATCCAGTCTTGAATAGACCACTTTATCCTGGACAAGTAAGGGAGATAAAACAAGTAGTTTCATAACCACTGTTATGTTCTACCCACTTCAGTTGGAGCAATTGAAGAAAATAAGAGGTGAATGGTCTCATTCCAGCTTTCCCCACAGCAACCAAGAATCCACCAAGCACCTTCAAATATCCTTACCACTTGCCTAGTTTCAAACATCAGTGCCTTTTACTTTTAGTTTGTTGTTTTAATTTTTATTTTTTATTTCAACAAGTTTTTGGGAAACAGGTGGTGTTTGGTTACATGAATGAGTTCTCTAGTGGTGATTTCTGAGATTTTGGTGCACCTATCACTCAAGCAGTGTACACTGTACCCAGTGTGTAGTCTGTTATCCCTCTCCCACCTCTCATCCTTTCCCCCAAAGCCCCCAAAGTTCATTATAGTATTCTTACGCCTTTGCATCCTCATAGCTTAGCTCCCACTTATGAGTGAGAACATACGATATTGGGGTTTCCATTCCTGAGTTACTTCACTGAGAATGATAGTCTCCAATTCTATCCAGATTGCTGCAAGTGCCATTATTTCATTCCTTTTCATGGTTGAATAGTATGCCATGTGATTTGTGTGTGTGTGTGTGTGTGTGTACACACACAAGTATCTTTTTCATATAATGACATTTTTTCCTCTGGGTAGATGATGCGATTGCTGGATCAAATTGTAGATCTACTTTTAGTTCTTTAAGGAAACTTCACACTTTTTTCCATAGTGGTTGTACTAGTTAACATTCCCACAAGCAGTTTAAAAGTGTTCCTTTTGTACCACATCAATTCCAACATCTATTTTTTTTTTTATTTTTTGATTATGGCCATTCTTGCGGGATTAAGGTGGTATTGCATTGCAGTTTTAATTTCCATTTCCCTCTTAGTTAGTGATGATGAGCATTTTTCATATGTTTATGGGCCATTTGTGTATCTTCTTTTGAGAACTGTCTATTCATATCCTTAGCCCAATTTTGATGGGATTATTTGTTTTTTTCTTGCTAAAACTTATTTACATTCTGAACATTAGTCCTTTGTTGGATGCACAGTTTGCAAAGATTTTCTCCCACTCTGTAGGTTGCCTGTTTACTCTGCGGATTATTTCTTTTGCTATGCAGAAGCTTTTTAGTTTAATTAAGTCCCATCTATTTCTCTTTGTTTTTATTGCATTTGCTTTTAGGTTCTTGGTCATGAAGTCTTTGCCTATTCCAATGTTTAAGAGGGTTTTTCCAATGTTATCTTCTATAATTTTTATGGTTTCAGGTCTTAGATTTAAGTCATTGATCGATCTTGAATTGATTTTTGTATAAAGTGAGAGATGAGGATCCAATTTCATTCCTCTGCACGTGGCTTGACAATTATCCCAGCACCATTTGTTGAGTAGGATGTCCTTTCCCCACTTTATGCTTTTCTTTGCTTTGTCAAAGATCAGTTGGCTATAAGTATTTGGCTTTATTTCTGGGTTCTCTATTCTGTTTCATTGGTCTATGTGTCTATTTTTATACCAATACAATGCTGTTTTGGTGACTATAGCCTTATGGTATAGTTTGACATCAGGTAATGTGATGCCTCCCAGATTTGTTCTTTCTGCTTAGTCTCACTTTGGCTGTGCAGGCTCTTTTTTGATTCCATATGAATTTTTCAATTGTTTTTTCTAGCTCTGTGAAAGATGATGGCAGTACTTTGATGGGAATTGCATTAAATTTGTAGATTGCCTTGGGCAGTACCGCCATTTTCACAATATTGATTCTACTCATCCATGAGCATGGGATGTATTTCCATTAGTTTGTGTCATCTATAATTTCTTTCGAAAGTGTTTTGTGGTTTCCCTTGTAGAGGTCTTTCACCTCCTTGGTTAGGTATATTCCTAAGGTTTTATTGTTGTTGTTGTTTTGTTTTGTTTCACAGCTATTGTAAAAGTGGTCAAGTTCTTGATTTGATTCTCAGCTTGGTCACTGTTAGTGTATAGTGGTGCTATTAATTTGTGCATATTAAGTTGTTATTCTGAAACTTTGCTGAATTTATATATCAGTTCTAAGGAGCTTTTTTGATGAAACTTTAGGGTTATCTAGGTATACAATCATATCATCAGCAAACAGCAACAGTTTCACTTTCTCTTTACTGATTTGGATGTCTTTTATTTCTTTCTCTTGTCTGATTTCTCTGGCCAGAACTTCCAGTACTATGTTTAACAGAAGTGGTGAAAGTGGGCATCCTTGTCTTGTTTCAGTTCTCAGGGAGAATGCTTTCAACTTTT